>NC_056736.1:20613311-20630811 GCF_019279795.1 Protopterus annectens
AAGGTTTCCATATTACTATTCCATACTCAAGTGTGGGCCTAACAAACAATGACTTCATTTCTGATTTTCTAGACTTTATACATCTTTTTGTATAACCTATAGTTATATAACTATTATTATCCAATTGGTTGATATGATTAGAACAACTATCTACACATATGCCCATGTCCTTAAATGAATCTACAGTTACAATCACTGTGTGATATATTAAATATTCACCTTTCAGTTTATGTCTCACAAATCTGATATGTTTAGTTTTTGTTGTATTTATCAGCATGTTATTCTCCTATGCCCGAATGGTCAACTTAGTCAAGTTCTTTTGCAGACATGCCCTATCTGTAACAACCAAATTCAGGTTATCTGCTAGCATACTGTGGAACCTCATATGAAAAAGATAGGTCTGAAAGATACAATCTAAACAAGTATGGTCCTAGGATGGAGTCCTGTGGGACACCCTGACTGTAACCAAGAATTTCAACTGTACAGTTGTTGTATCATACTAGCCATGTCCTATTTGTAAGCCATGCAGCTATCCATCTTATCAAGAGTACATCAATATCTAGGTGTTCTAATTTATTGATCAATGTTTTGTGTATGACTTTGTCAAATGCTGAAGTTAAATCTAAATAAATTACATCGTAGTACAATTTTTCACCCCCCTACCCCATTATTTATGGCTTTGTCCAGATTTTTTGCCCTGCTGATGCCTCCATTCTTGAGGAATCTCCCCATATCTAAACAACCTAGTAAAAATAAATATAATGATACTGCAAGGTTTTGCTGAAGTGCTCTCAGGTCATTATTGCTAATTCTGTCTCCTCTGTGTGCTTTGTCTGGTTCCAGTTTACATAGTTCTTCAATATGATCTCTTTTGATTTCAGTATCTGAGGAAACCTGGATGTCACTAGGACAACTTAATACATCCTCTGTGGATCCAAACTGCTTTACAGAAGATTTTGTGAATATATCTGTAATCTGTTGTGTTTGAGAATAAATTTTAAAATCTACACACAGTCTCTCAGTTTGTATATCTTTACTTCTTTCACATGTTATGTATCTAAAAAATGGTTTCCTGTTATGATCAATATCTTTATATATATTTTCTTCACTTTTTTTCTTGATCTTGTTTCATACTATATTGATTTGTTTGTCCAGCTTGTTTATTTCAGTTTTCAAAGTTGTAGTTGAACCTCATTTCCATTTCTTATATTTTTTGTCTCTAACCTTAATCAAGTATATTGTTCTTATGGAAATATATCCCCAGATGTTGTATGCCTACATCCTGATGTTAAATATGTTTTTTATGTTTTGCATTCAAACAATTTCTCTTACAAAACTTTCCACATTCCTTCTGCGGTTTTCCAGTGAACACATCACTCTATTTACATACTGACTGTGTTACATCCACATAATGTATAAATAATTGTCTGTGCATTGGTTTAGATTTCAGTTTGGCAGAATTATCTAGCAACAAATTAATATTTATAACCGCATGATCACTGCACATCAATGGTGGTAAAACTCATCATGAAGTAACAGTCATTTCTTTAGGAACACAAACAATGTCTGTTCTTCTTTTGGCTTTTTCCCAGTTAGGGGTCGCCACAGCAGATCATCTGTCTGCTCATGATTGACAATGGAGTTTTAACTGTGTCACGTTGCCAGCCCGGCACCCAACCTTCCACAGAAGGCACACACACATGCACACACTCACACCTAGGGCCAATTTAGAGTGTCCAATATACCTACTGCATGTATTTGGGATGTGGGAGGAAACCGGAGCACCCGGAGGAAACCCACGCAACCACAGGGGGGACATGCAGACTCCGCACAGAAGGCACCCCAGCCGAGTATCAAACTGGAGAACCTCTTGCTGTGAGGCGGCAAAGCTAACCACTGCACCACCACGGCCACCCAGGAGCACAAACAATGTCTACTATGTTCCATTCTCTGGTATTTTTTTTTTTTCCTTTACAATCTGAAGCAATTGTTGTTCCTGAAGATATGTTGTGAATAATTTCCTTATTAATGTTGTTGAATCAATATTATTTTAGTCTGTGTCTGGCAAATTTGAGTCCCTAGCCACTATTATCCTTCCCTTCTTTGTTTCATGCAAGTGGAATATATATATATATATATATATATATATATATATATATATGTGTGTGTGTGTGTGTGTGTGTGTGTGCGTGTGTGAAGAAAGAGAGAGAGAGAGATACAAGCAACTCAATGCATGACCAATAAGGCAGCAAGCTGGATGCAAGTACATACTATAAATAAACACAAAAAATATACAGCACCTAAACAGTAGCTGTAATTAACTTTTTAATATATAAAACATTCTCCATGGAACACAGAAACACAAACCAGGTTTCTCTCCTGAAAGGGGAGCTTCTTCAAGGTTAAATTGCACTCTATGACATCATACACTTGTCTAATTTTTCTGTCAGGAAATTTGATTTTTTTTTTCAAATAAAATTCAGTTAATAAACAGTGATAAATTGGTAGACTCAATAGATGATCTCTAAATGTATGGCCAACACATATGAAATAAAAAAGAAGGTATTTATACATAAATATAAATGACTGTTATTAAATACATTGACACCAAGTGGAAATACAAAATATTGCATACAAATAGAACATAAAAAGCGATTTATATAAGTATAGTGACATCAAGTGGCAAAGAACAAAATTACTTGATATTATTTACTGAACACTATATCCCCCTTACAAAATCTATTACTAATATCAGATGCCTGTGAATTCCTTTCTTGTTCATTATTACGAATGTGCCTAACCTTTAACATCTGTGAATAATGCATATTTTTACTTATAACATGGGGATGACAGCTAGCTGCATGCAACAAAAAAGTTTTACTAATGGGCTTGTGATATAAAATGGTATCAATGATGCCATTCAACACTGTTATTATAGAAACATCCAGAAATGAATATTAAACAAATTATAACTTGGCCATAAATTCAAATCCCATATCATGGCAACAAAATCTCCAGCTTTCATGCCTGGATTACCCATAATCAACCCAACATCATAGCCATCACCGCGACCTGGCTTAAACCCCACATTAGGGATTCTGAATTTTTCCCCTGGATGCCAAACCATTAGATCTGATAGGCTTAACAAAAAAGGAGGTGGTGTTGCAATAATCTTTCCTAACTATCTCACCATTGTACCCTACACCAATCCTATCCCTCAATTTGCCAATGCTGAAATTGCCATTGTTTTCCTAAAGTTAAATAACTGCAAAAATCTGAGTATCATAGTTCTGTACATACTCCCTGGAAACAGTATTACCATACTAGAAGACATCCTTGCCTGGATTTCTACATGCATAAAAAATGAAACCATTATACTAGGTGATGTAAACATCAACTCAGCATACTTGACCCCCAACTCCTTTACTATCAGTATAAATTTATTTAACTTTTTTCAGCTCATATATAGGCCTACTAGATCAACCAAAGATAACACTACACGATCCATACTTGACTGGATTCTAGTCTCTCACCCTAACAAAATAACTCAAGCAGGCACACTCTCTGATTCTCTTAGTTACCACGTCCCCACCTTTATCCTTCACTCCTCATCATTCTTAAAAAATCAACAGCAGTACAAATGTATAAGGACTCTACGTTCGATCCTCTCATGTTTTCTAATATACAAATACAAATTAACTGGCACATACTAAAAACTCTCTCCTTAGAAAATGCTGTTGACTATTTCAACTCTACATTCCTAGACACACTAAACAGTCTTGTGCCTCTCTGCAGAAAAAGAATCAAAACTAACCCCCATGGCTGTCCAAATCTATTAAAGCTCAGATGCATCTCAGAGATAAAACATGGGAACATTATCAAACTATCAAAAACCAAGCCTCTCTGGTACATTTCAAATAGCTTCGCAATCAGGTAAAAAAACTAGTATATAAAGACAAAAAAAAATTACTACACTAAACTACAGTCCAGCCACAAACAAAACCCTAAAAAAATTTGGAATTCCATCTCATCTCTCTTAAACCCTGGCGCAAAAATAATCCCTATCCACATCCCAACAAAGCCTCAATTGAAATAGCATCTCTCTTTAACTCCTTTTTTATAGACTGTATTACCGACATTACTGCTAACTTTCCTAAGGACAATGACAACAGAAATAACATCCCCTACTTTTCCTACCTTTACAAGCTCCTTTTCCTTACCTATACCCAACTCCCCTCCTGACTATAATTTCAGTACTAGCACTATTTCCACCAAAATTATCAAGAGACTACTCCTTAAGTTCAAACCCTGCTCTAATGCACCTGACAACTTACCTCCTACTTTTCTAAAGATCGCTGCTGATGCCATAGAGTTTCCCATTAGCATCCTAATTAACAGATCCATTAAAGAATCTTAACGTCCCCAAACTATGGAAGAAAGCCTACATTCTCCCTCTTCACAAACGTGGCAAAAGCAATGGCATCTCCAACTTTTGTCCCATCACCATCTTTTCTCAAATCTCTAAGATTCTGGAAAAGTGCCTCCACATTCAGCTGATGCCCTATCTCCTCCAAAACAACCTTTTGTCACCTACTCAGCATGGCTTTAGACCTAGACAAGCACTACAACAGCACTTATATCTTTTCTAGACACTAATAGAGCTCGTGATTCAGGGAAATTAGTAGCTAGCACATTCTTAGATCTATCAAAAGCCTTTGATACTGTTTCCCACCCTTTGCTTCTTTCACAACTCACACATTTTGAGCTTTCCCCCACCACTCTAAACTGGTTCTCTAGTTATCTAGCTGACAGGCAACAGGCTGTCAAATGGAAAAACTCTATCTCTTAATATCTCAGCACCCCAAGTGGAGTTCCTCAATGCTCCATACTTGGTCCCCTCTTGTTCAATATCTTCATTAATGACTTTTACAAGTCTATCACTGATGGTACACTCATGCAATATGCAGACGATTCAACCATCTTCTGCTCAGCTGACTCACTTTCAGAACTACAACTCAAAACTCAGTTAGCTTTTTCCACCACTGAATCCTGAATACTTAATAACCATTTGGTCCTGAACCCAACCAAATCTAAAATCATGCTCCTCACCTCCAACAAATCAACCCAATCGGACAAATCCATGTTCAACATTTATTACCAAAGTAAAGCACAGATAGAAATTGTGAGCCACACAAAGCTTCTAGGTGCATCTATAGATGAACATCTAAAATTTGATAACCACGTGCAACAAAACATTAAAAAAAAACTCATCTGAAACTTGCTATCCTCTGCAGGCACCACCAATACCTCAGCACCTCCACCAGACAAACCTTTGCCTCCACCTACCAACTCCCTTCTCTAATGTATGGCACCCCCATAATTACCAACCTTTAAGCTACCCTAAAGGCCAGACATGAAACTTGCTATAATAAGATCGCAAAATTCGCAACAAATTCTGGAAACTACACCCATCACTGTACCTCTGTTCTCTCTCTGAAATGGCTAGAACTTCCTAAGTACCTCATCTACTTACAAATTACTACTGCTCACAAACTTATCTTCAAACCCACTGACTGCCCCATCTTAAGTTCTATCTTGTCCTTCTACTTTCCCAACCAGTACCTTAAATCTTAGAACCAACAATTATTTCTAGTACACAAGCCAAACTGTCCTTCAGGGCAGCTTTTCTTCTCTTACTCCATAGCCAAAACTTGAAATGCTCTTCCACTAGCTAAGAGAACTATATAAATCCTGTTAACTTCAAACTCTCTCTTTACACATACCTTTCCTCCCTCTGGAACTACTTTTGCACTCAAGCTCCTTGAGAACCTTACTCTAACTTTACATCCTCTGCTTACCATGCTCCTTAACATTCCTCTAGGTGATAAGTATGTCTAGCTATTTTGGAAATCTGTCACTGCCATTTATCTGACTACTGAGTTAGTAAACTTGTTTTTAATTTATTATGTTATTGTGCCTATTAGTGGTATTGTATTATGGAAATCTGCCTCTGTAATTTGTCTGACTACTGTTGCTACTGTGTTGGTAACTATGTTTCACAGTTATAATCAGATTTGTCTGATTTTGTTGTTGACTGAACTGTGGAGCTTTTCTCCCCAGGCCTCCATGGAAAATCGGCTCTGTAAGGCCCAGTGGACTTCCCTGGTTAACAAACTGCAAATAAATAAATAAATAAAATTGTCATTAAGATAATGTTGAAATGAAGTGAACTCATCCATATCACCATCCCCCAAAAAACAAACATCATCGAAAAACATCTCCACATAGCAAACTGTGAACCAAAAGAATTAGGATTCATATCATAAGTAAACAGTGTTTCAAAAATAACAACATGTAAGTCAGCATATATAGGTGCAAATGTAGCCCCCATCACAGTACCCCTTAACTGTAAAACGCATTTGCTATCAAAATATATAGCATTCATTTTCAACACAATAGAAGTAAGGTTCAGCAAAAATTAATTAAACTGTGAAGGAGATAGTTCTGTCATGTCTAACCAGTATTCCATAGCCTGGATACTCCTAGAATGGTGTATAGATGTATAAAGGCTTTCAAACTCTAACGTGCATAACCATGTTGTTTTGGATACCTGCACATCATCCATCAATGACAAAAGCTCAATAGTATCATGTAGTCTGGCACTGATATACACCAAAAGAGGTTTTACATAAAATTTAAAAAACTCAAAAATGGGTTCAGTAAGAGATTAATCTATTTGTGAATTTTATATAATAAATAAAACCTTTGACTTACTGAACATTTAACCAACAACTGATTTCTAACTTCACTGGGTATAACCTGATTAATATCTATTTCATAAAAAAAAATAATAATAATAATAATACATTTTTTAAAAATACTTGTCGGATCCAGTTCCAGATTTACATATGTTTGCAAATCATTTAACTCTTTGTAAGCTTCCAATTTATAGTCTTTTTGCCCCATAACACAACTCCTCCACCTTTATCAGCACTTGTCACTACCACATTTTGTTGACTCTTTAAATTCTTAACAGCAGATGACCAAAGTTTCAAAATATATGTCTCTGGTTAAGACATCAGTCATGTAGAACTGATTGTTCAAAGGCTTTAACTACTGGATGATATGGTGGCTTTATGTTAGATTTTTTAAAAACAAAAAGTGTTGACAACCTGATTTGAATGTTTATCACCTCTAGAATTATACTAATATTTTAAATGTAAAATTCTAGAGAATAAGCTAATATCATGTATCACATCAGGTAACCCTACAAAAACACTAGAGCAAAATGTAAACTCTTGTTCAACAAAGTTTCTGTAACATCAGTTATGTCAGCACTAGTGAAATATATGCATAAATGTTAATTGTCTACATCTCTGCCTACATCTCCTGAAAGATTGATGAAATAACTGCCTCCGTTCCTGGGCTTGCGATGTTTGCACCCACTCTGCTTCTATTGTTTGGACCTGGAAAAGTCTTATTTGACTTTGGGGACACCTCCAAGCCAGTATCAGTATTGGACCATACAGAAGATTCAGAAGAAATGTCAGGTTGACACAAAGTTTATGTGTTGTTGGATTGTTTTCTTTTAATGTTTGCATGGCCATTATTGTTACTGCTACCTGCAACTTATAAAGGCCTGACCCAATTTATAGTCTTTCAGGTCTCAGTTAAACTTTTTAAGTTTTTAGGTTTTTGAGACTCCAGCACTGAATTCAAGGACTATATTTCACTAGCCAGTGATGTGTTTAAATTTGAAAACAAATGTGATTTTAAAAACTATTTACTTGTGCAAGGTTTATATTCGCATCCTCTTTAAGACTGTCAATAGTTTTTTTATACAAATTGATTAAACAGTCAACAAACATTTATGAATCTACCTTTATGCCACTTGCTATCTTTGCATAAATGCCACATTTTCCACACCAGCCCCTGGTTGTGGAGACACTCAAGACACCTTAGAGTCATACCTTGCTGTTTATATGCATTAAGCAAATGTGGATGCCAAACGTGTGACTTCAACTTTTTAGAAGAAGTAGCTAGATCAGCAAACTTGTTCTTAGCCTGATGTCCTTCATTAGTACTGGATGAAGCAGAATTCATGGCTTTCATGCCAGAATTAATTGATACACTTCCTAGTCAGAGAAACAGCAATAAATTGTCCTTATCAACGGCTATCTCATCCGGAAAAGAAAAAAGCAAATCAAATAGAGTGGCCATAACACAGAAATCAGTCTATACACACACGCATGTATGCACACACACACACACACACACACACACACACACACACACACACACACACACACACACACACACACACACACACACACACACACACACACACACACACACTTTAGTGCGTTCGCTCTTTATGTGTCAACCAAGAGGTGTTCGATGAAACACCACTTCGGTCTTTTAATATAGACCTGACATGCACACTTACAACATTAATGACTAACTCTTTCTAAAACTTAAAAACTGCTTACTTACTCTCTTAACAGAAACTGGATGATATAAAACCAAACTGTAGACCCCCCCAACCCCCAACTATATATATATATATATATATATATATATATATATATATATATATATATACAGTTTCACTTCATAATCTCGAATTGCTGAAATCTCAAATTTCAGCATTTCAAGACAATGAAGTTGAAACTGCAGAATGCCGAAAGTGCATAAGAGCGAATTTGAATATGTGGAATCTGCGCTTATGCATTTCCAGTTTGGCTGGTATGGTGTCTGGAATTGAAAGTGAGTGAGTGTATGTGTGTGTTTTTGTATGTTGTATATGTGGGTACCGGTAGGGAGGTGTAAGTATGTGTGTGAGTGTTGGATTTGTAGGTGTTTCTGTTTGTGTGATGTGCGTGTGTGTGTGTGTGTGTGTGTGTGTGTGTGTGTGTGTGTGTGTGTGTGTGTGTGTGTGTGTGTAGAATGCCGTGGTGTGATTGTTTTTTTTTTTTTTCATTATGTGCGATCTTGGAGTTGATATATATAAGAAGGGGGGTGGGGTGGTGTAGGGGAGCTTGCCCCCCTGCTTACATGTAGTGTAGGGTTGTGTGGTTTGTGTGCTGTGGGTAGAATGGTGTGTGTGTTATGTGGTGTATGTATGTTTGTGATTGTGGGTTTCAGGATTGTGAATGGTTCGGCTTTATAGTTTTGAAATACTGAAATTCTAGATTTCAGGATTTTGAGATTATGAAGTGGAAATATAAATATATATATATATATATATATATATATATATATATATATATATATATATACTAACTCTAGGATTGCACTATAGTTGGAAAAAGGGCATATACCTTTTACTTACCTTACAGTACTATGCACACTGCCACTACTGCCAGGAGCACACGAAACATCCACCATACTACTTTAGATACTTCCCATAAAAATGTAAAGAGACATACACACATTTAGAAACACTCAACACTACTTTCTATGCTACCATCGGTATTCTGACACTTGGCACTTTAAGTTTTTTATCACAAGCAAGTCCCAGGTGTAGTGAAACACACATCACATCTATGGCTTAAAATTAAGTATTATGAAATTCAGGATTGTAACCTTTCAGTATGTTGAGATTCAGTCAAATGAGTTTTCAGTTTTTTGAAAATTAGATATTGTGGTCTCAGTCAAATGAAATTCAGTATTTTGAGATTCAAGTGGACCTATGTATATATATATATATATATATATATATATATATATATATATATATATATATATATATATATATATATATATATATATATATATATATGTATGCATCTAGGACTTTTGAATGAAAGATCAAAAGCCTGAATCGCACCGAACACACTTTAACGAAAGCGCTTTCATCAAAAAAGCACTTTCGTTAAAGTATGTTAAAAAAGAAAGAAAAAAAACACAAAATCTACTTGAATGCAGAGGGGCGACCCCCCTGCACCCCTCGATGCGATATGATAGAAACCTCATTTGACTGAAATGCATTTGACTGAAACCATAAGACTGAAATTTCAAAAGACTGAAAAGTCACTTCACTGAAAACCATAAGACTGAAACCCATAATACTGAATTTCAACATACTAAATTGTAAACTGGACCACATAAAACCAGACTAGGTGGGGGGCTATGCCCCCACACCCCCTAACTATATATACTAACTCCAGGATTGCACTACAGTGGGGAAAAGGGCATATACCTTTCATGTACCTTACAGTATTCTACATGCTGCCACTACTATGTCCTTTTCCCCACTGTAGTACGATCCTGGAGTTAGTATATATAGTTGGGGGTTGGGGGGCACAGCCCCCCACATCCAGGGATGTGGTGGATGTAGCCCCTCACCTAGTCTGGTTTTATATGGCCCAGTTTAAAAGTTTGTATATTGAAATTGAGTATTATGGGTTTCACTCTTATTGGTTTCAGTCAAGTGACTTTTCAGTTTTTTTAATTTTTTTTAAATTTCAGTCTTATGGTCTCTGTCAAATGAGTTTCAGTCAAATGAGGTTTCTATCATATGATAGGGATCCATATATATATATATATATATATATATATATATATATATATATATATATATTCATTTTAGAAAATCAGAATCCCATAATGTTGAAATTCAAAACATTGAAAAAACATTGAAAAGCAACCTGTACTATATTCCTGACATTCAGAAACAAATAAAAAAACAAACCATATTACACTTCTCCAAATATAAGCAGGGGTCAAGCCATCTCTGCACCCCTAATGTGGGAAGCTGTGGCCCCCTCACCCCATGCTACTTAAATATATCAACTTTGAGATTGCACTACACAGAACAAAATGACAAACATACCATTCCGCACTTCATGACTGTCTGTTTAAATTGTAAAGAACTATCCTCAACCTTCCCTTAGAAACATTACTTCACTGTTAAAATATTACACATTACTATACATCTCTCTGATACTTACCGAAGTTTTATAAGTAACATCATTCATGTTCCCTTCTTACTTGCTATACTACAACTTGACACATCTTAGTGCACTGTAGCGTGATCTCAGAGTTCATATATTTAATTAGCAGGGAGTGAGGAGGTATAGGGTGGCTTTCCCCCCTGCTTATATTTGGAGAAGTGTAATATGGTTTGTTTTTTATTTGTTCTGTATGTAGTTGTGTAGTTGTGCTGGAATATATTGAATGCTGTTTTCCTATGTTTTTTCAATGTTATGGGATTCAATGTTTTCAGTGTTTTGAATTTTCAAGATTTTGGTCTCAATGTTTTGAATTTTAACATTATGGGCTTTTGATATTATCTCTCTCTCTCTCTCTATATATATATATATATATATATATATATATATATATATATATATATATATATATATATATATATATATATATATATACATACATATATAAGCACAGATCCTTGGAGTGAGACACAAGTTTTCTAAGCGGCGGGGAGGTAAGACATCTTCAATTCAGAAAAAACAGAAAACAGTTGGTAGTATAGCAGATCCAGGTTAATTGCTGAGAGACCATCTACATCTGCTGTCTCTGCAACCTTCAGGTGAAAATTAGCTTATCATTAGGAATAAAAGGCAACTGTACATTTAACATTTTTTCCAAAAGACTTGCATTCAGATTAAGTGATTTACTGTAGTGTACTATAGTGGAGTAAGTCACTTACACTGACAGAATGTCTTTTGGAATCTAGCTCCTGGTATAGGCCTGTTTATACATTGGCCTTACAGTGAAGAAAGTCACTTACACAGGGAGCAAGTCTTTCAGTACTGGGGTAGGATTAGTCTCTTACACAGAAAGCAATTCTTCTGCAATTTGTGCCATTTTCTACTTAATCTGGTGGCATCTCTAAAGAAATAACACTGATGCTTGCTTACTTCACCTGGTCAGCCACAACACATCTCTGCGTACCCCACTCCCACTCCACCTTCTCTCCCAGCCATTAATTTGTTCTCCTGCCTACCTACCTTTATGACTGCCCACTCTGTGCTAACTCTTTCCCATGTCTATCCTGTCTCCCACTGGTACAGCCCCCATACCTCAACTTACTTTCTGTGTCTGTTCCTCACTCTGACTCTTCTCACCCAGAGACTCCCCTTTCCTCTCCACTATCCCTCCACTTACTTTGCTAGCTTTTCTTTCTGTGTAGTGACTGCATAATATTTCCCCATAGATTTGGGCATAAAATAAAAATAAAACAGGATAAAAGAAAAAAGTACCATCAAACTATAAGGTATGTCTATTCTGTTTTCTACTAGCAAACCTTCTCACTGATTGATTTATTTGTATAACCGCAGCACCTCCAGGATGGTGTAGCCCCACTCTGTTTGCCCTCACTCATGCTTGGGCTCACATCACTCCCCTACCCGACCCCCATTTCCACCTACCCCCATATCACTTATACTTATAGTTATATACCACACCCTCCATCAGTTCTCACACTCCCAATTATCCTATCACAACACACCTAATATTCCCATAGTAACACACTCCACCACAACCTTAATACTACACACTTAGTACAACACCCACCCCTAACATATATAGATATTACATTTTCACACCCCCACCCTTTCTGAAGCTACATAAAATGTACTACACTCAATCAACCCAGTTATTGAAAGCATTATTCTTCCCAATAACAATCTCCATCCTACTCCTGCTTACCATCCTCACCTCTTTCCACACTCAACTTCATATCAACACCCCACCCCCATGGCAGACACAATCCATAGCCAATTCTATAAAAGTAAAACACTTCCCTATATCACCAAATGACCTTAACTCCTCCAAATCCTTTACTTACTTATACAATAAGCTAACATATAAAACTAACCTGCACTCTTGTCAAAGACAAACAAAAATCATACATTAACTAAACTCTACCAACAACTACTCCAAACACTCACTTGCTATGGTGACATACACCCCAATCCAGGACCGCACACAACAACCAACACAATCCCAAATCACCTAAATCCTTTATACCACAAACCTACCTCGTCTCTCCTCTATGTCAACATAAATGTAAGAAGTATACTTAACAAAATACAAGACCTTCATGCCCTACTTCCTTTATATAAACCAGATGTCATTGTGTTAACTGAAACATGGCTAAAAAGAGGAACACCACAATAATGACATCACAGCCCCAGGCTACAATATTATTCATAGAGATAAAATAGAGAAAAAGGGAAGAGGCGTAGCAATATTATTTCAAAATCATCTCAACATAGAATAAATTGATTACAGTACCCAAGAAAGACATAGAACTAATCCTTGCCAAATTAAAACTAAACTCCAACAAACATATAATCATTGCAGGAGGCTATACTCCACCAGGCAATAACATTACTATAATGGAAAGCCTGCTAAACTGGATCTCAAACTCCCTTCCACAAGAAACTATACTGTTAGGTGACTTTAATACTGTTTGGCTTAACTGCTCTAGCCATGATTCCACTACCCACATTAACCTCCATGGATTTACCCAAATCATATCTACCCCACTATAATTGACAAAACATGCAAATGCCAGTCCATCTTAGACTGGATACTGTTATCTGACCCCACTCTCACTCAGAAATCTGGCTGTTTTCCTGATAGTCTAAGTGATCATCTACCAACTACCTAATTTGGAACAGATCCCACTGCATCAGCCAACCCTCCCTCAGAACACTACGTAATAAAAGGAACTTTAAAGCCTCAGACTTCACCAATGCACTAAAATCCTGTAATTGGTCTTCCCTAAAACATCTACCTCTAGATGAAGCCGTGCAGTACTTTAACTCTATCTTCCTAGAAATCCTAAACTATCATGCTCCCTCCCGAACTACAAGAATAAAAACTAACTATGCTTCATTGCTAACAACAGATACTAAAACTATAATGAAAGACAGGGACAACGCCTGGACACAATATCACAAAAACAAAACAACTACTCTGAGACAAAAGTATCTGGAACTCCGCATCAAAACCAAAATACTAATTAAAGCTGACAAAATTAATTACTACAAAAATATGCAAGAAAAAGATGCTCACAACCCTCCAAAATTCTGGGCCACAATAAATTGTATACTGCACCCAGGCAAATCTACTATTCCAACCCGTGTGTTACCAAATAACCATGATAACATTCCCACACAATTTAACAACTACTTTACAGAAATAATCCAAATGCTTGCTACTACCCAGAATACTAATAATAACCCCATACCAATAACTACCCCAACCCACACAAATATGCAAAACAATACCTCCAGCTTTTCCCTGCACCCAGTGCCCATTAAGGTAATTTCTAAACTCCTTAAGAAACTTAAACCAACCACACTAGCAGCTGATAACCTTCCAGCTGAATTCCTACAGATATCAGCCGAAGCCATAGCCTATCCTGTGTTTATTCTTATAAACAGGTCACTATCAGAATGCAAGGTAGCCACCTCATGGAAAATATCACACATTATTCTACTTCACAATGGAGGTAACTCCCTAGAACTTACCAACTATCACCCAATAGCAATTATCTCCTTTATCCAAAATATTACAAAGAGTTGTTCATTCTCAACTAATGCAGTACCTGCAAAAAGGAAACTGGCTTTCCAAATCTTAACATGGCTTTAGACCTTCACACAGCAGCATCACTGCACTATTGTCATTTATCAACTTAGTCAACCACCATAGAAACAAGGGTCTATTTGTATCTTCCATATTCTTAGACTTATCAAAAGCCTTTGACATGGTAAACCACAGTATGCTTCTTGAAAATCTATCTACCCTACATATATGCACATCCTCTATATCATGGTTAAATAACTACTTATCAGGCTGTCAGCAAGAAGTTCTATGGCAAGACCAGCTGTCCCCCCTGCTACCAGTATCCATAGCAGTCCCACAAGGGTCCATCCACGGCCCATTGCACTTCTCTTTATTTATCAACCATATCTCTTCAGCCTTACCCACTGTCTCAGCCATGCAATATGCTGATGACACCACCATTATAACTGCTGCCCCTACCCTAAAGGAACTACAAACTCTAACCCAAACTAACTTTACTCTAGCTGAAACATGTTTGACTAACATCAAACTTATTCTTAATCCCAGAAAAAACAAACTACTTTTTTTCAGTCCTAGTAGATCTCCCCCTTTAAACAATGATTTTACCATAAACTCCAAAGACAAGATTCAAATCACTCCAACCACACACACCAAACTACTAGGTGTGTTAATTGACAATCATCTGAAATTCGACATCCACATAGCACAAACCATTAAGAAAGTAAACAAAAAACTTGGACTCCTCTATAGGAACAAAAAGTTAATCACTAAAAATACCAAAGCCATAACTGCAAGGACCCATCTCTTATCCATCCTCCTCTATGCTTCTCCTATCTTAACTAATCTCCATCACACAGAACTAAAGAAAACGGAATCTTGTTACAACAATATAGGTAATTTTGCTACTGAAGCCTCATATAGGTCCCATCACCGTCCTTCCCTTAAGCAGCTCAACTGGCTTGAGCTACCTCAATTACTGCTACTCAATCAACTCTCAATAACACACAAGCTCTATTACCTTCTGGATAAAACCCCAGTACTCCAGCATCTAATTCAGCCACACACTACCAAAAGAGTCTTAAGATCTAGTAACCAGAACCTCACAACTGTCATTAAATATAAAAAAAGTGATGCTGGTAAATCTCTCTTTGCCTGCACCATAGCCAGAATCTGGAATTCACTACCAAGTCACATAACCTCTACTTCCTCTTCTATCCAATTTAAAAAATTCCTGAAAACCCACTATCTAAAAAATTGGCTTTGCTCATTCTACAACCCAAGTTAAGCAATATGAATGCACTGTTGCAAGGATTCTGCTAAGGGTCACCAGTTGATGACCTGAAAGCTTGTTAATCTGTTGAAATTTACTTTACAGTACTAATATCTGTCTTCTATAACACTTGCAAACTTCACCTGTTCTCTCAACCTAACATCCTACAGTAACAAACTTTATTCTTACCTAACTCTATCCTTTACATCAACTATCTCCATTCTTGTATTCATGTTTCAAAAAAAATCCTTCATATCAACTATCCCCATTCCTGTATTCATGTTTAAAAAAAAAATTTTGCTAATCGGATTTATGTACTTTATGAATTACCAACTTTTATTGTTTGTTAATTTCTACTTCACTGTAATCTGATATGTATGCTATTCTCACTTTTCTCCCATGTATTATGTTATATTATATTGTATTGTATTGTATTGTATTGTATTGTATTGTATTTCTGTGCTTAGTATTATGGAGCTTTTCTCCCTGGGCCTGGGCTGAATATGGACCTGTGTCCAGTTGGACCTTCCCGGTAAACACATGTAAAATAAAATAAAAAATAAAATGCTGAATGAGAGGCAGGCAATATTTACTGCACAGAAAGATACTATAGACATGCTTGTTCAACACATTATCAGTTGTTTTGTAATTTAATAAGCAAATATAGCTCAAAGGGAGCACTCCATATCAAAAAGAGCATGTTAACTATGTCAGTATACCTGCATCTCTTCTTCTGCCCCCAGACCTAACCTGACACCATTACTAAAATTGTTGCTTATTACCCTCCTTTTACTACAGGTGGTAAGTATGTTTAGTATAACATGCCAGTGACTGCAAACTTGGCAGTACAATTCCTTCCAATATGAGCATTTATTAAGGAAAACATTAATTATAAAATAGCAGAATCATCCTTAATGCCGTTAATCATAGTATTATCATATTTGGGGAAAAATATGTATTTCAGTTGCATATTTAATGAGGCTTCACTAAACATAAATGAAAAAACTTAAATAACATCTGGGGATCACTCCAGTGTCTGTACTCGACAGAGGCACTGTGAACTAAGGTCGGGTGGCACGATGCCAGGGTAATCCTATGGGCTAGGCTTGTAAAGGCTCCAGGGCCATTAGCCTGGTACACACCTATGAACCTATAATTACAGGGAAGAAATTATGCTTTTATCATTTTGATACAATTGTACAATATACTGTAAAATGCATATCTACATAAAAAGCACAAAACCATTTTTCAGTCTTTGTATGACTATAGTTAGGGGATTCTAGAATGTAAAGCTAGATTCTACAGCCTGAAAGCAAACCATTTGACCTGTTTAAGAATGTTCTAAGAGTACTAAAAAGAAAAATACATGGTTCAGCAACAAGATTAACTAAACAGATGCTATGTTCTGTGTACACTGTAATAACCGTAGATTGAGATCCATCCATCCATCCATCCATCCATCCATCCATCCATCCATCCATCCATCCTCAACCTCTTTTTCCCATTTTTGCACATGGTGTCGGGGTGTCATTTCAACAGTGACAATTATCTTGAGCCAAGGTTTACACCACTGGGTGGCCAGCCCTACAACGGACGTGTATATGGTTTATAAAAGCTATGCCTGACCAAATGAAAATGGCACAAAGAACATACAGCAAGTAGAACAAATAC
>NC_056736.1:20635811-20725811 GCF_019279795.1 Protopterus annectens
CTTTTTTCTTTCTTCACGTTTTTTTTTTTTTTGTTCTCCTTTTATATGCAATTTACTTATTTTTTAAAATTTCCCTTCAGTGCCACCAGTCATTCATTCTGTTCAGTCGTCATCAAATAATTTTACTGGTCTTCAATACGACCAACTTATGCTGAATTTGACAGCTGAATTTGAATTGAAGAGCCTCATAACATCTGAGACATAGCCCTTTTCAGATGCACTGGAAGCTGTTGAAAGCTGGGGAGGGCATGGGGGATGAGAGGGGCACTTAGTGATCTAAAAGGGACAATATTTTAAAACTATTTACTACTACAACATAGGTTCACTGGGAGGACATTTTATGCTTAGCCAGTTTCCCTTTTGATGCTTGAATTAACATTTCCAGCTTGGCCTTACCTATCCCATGGCTGATAATTGTACATTAGCCCTAGTGAGAATAACTGTGATCATACCATAGATAATTGAGTGGACCCATGTAAGGGATGCAGCACTTAAGGGCACGAGGGGAAATCCTGGAGTACATTTTCTATTACCCATCCTTAGATCCAAGTTGCATTTGAATATGGGTAAAGATAAGCTTTGTTTTACCTGAATGGATAATCTGTTCTGGAGCAGTGGTAGCCTATGTGATATATATCCATCTCTCCACAACATTCAGTTTAAATACCTGGACTGATTATTTCTGGCATTTGGCTTGCTGATGTTCAGTAGGTCCATCAGTATTAGGTTGGAGGATGTCTTGTATGCCAGACTCAGGTCACCTATAAGCACTCTGTAGGGCAATGAGTATAGTGATAAATCTTTGAAGTGGTCTATGCTAGTCCTATTGTTTTGGACATGTATCCTTTTAGTAAGGTATCTCTGTGGGTATTCCAATTGTTGTATGGGTCTAAACAGATACATGCCAGAGTGGGCATTATACAAAATGATTGACCTAATGATGTCTTTGTAAAGGGGACAATAAAATCTGTAGATCTAGTCACAATCGATTTGTTTATAACCTATGCAATATAGAAAGACTTTATGACTCTGGGCAGATGTTGGTCAAAGATTAGGTCACTGTACACACAAGTTCCCAAATGCCAAACAACTGGGTCATTTCCCAGGGGGGTATTGTCAATTTGGCAGTTCCCTGGAGTAGATGACTTCGCAAAGGACACAATAATGTATTTTTTAGAGTTTAGTTTCAATTCATCATTCTGGTACCAGTTATTGTTTGGGACAAACCTTCCTGCATGATGGTCAAGTCATTTGAGGATTCAGTAATTGCTCCTAGCTTGCAGTCTTCTCAAACTTAGTCGGCCAAAGCCCTTTGGTATTTTCTTTTATTTCTGAGATGTATATGTCAAACAGAAAAAGTCTCAGCACTGAACCCTGGGGGACTCCATTGGTGACAGGTATCTTTCTAGAGGTAACTTCCCCTATTTGGTCTCCTGCATCCTGTGAGAAAGTTGGCAATCCAGCTAGAATTGTAAGTGTTTGCTCCTAGATTATTTATCTTTTGTACTACATCTGAGTAAGGGATTGTGTCAAAAGGCTTATTTTAAATAAATTCATGTTTCTGGCATGACTAAAAATGTAACAAAACTGGGGCCAACTTGCATTAATGAAAAAAAAATGAGTTAAGGTAAGAAATAAACTGTATTAACGTCTGAAAACACAGTAACAGCCAAGTTATTGCAGTTTCTTGCCTGCATTAAGTCTTACTTTATCATCATCATCATCATCATCGTCATTATTTTTACTGCTGTTACTTCATACATGACTACCCAAAATGTACCTGTGTGGGCTGCTGCCTCTTCAGTTAAAGTCCACAATCCACAGAACTGCACTGACATATTCAACAATATGACTGTTATTAATTATTATTAATTATTAAATAACAGTGAAAACCATAAACTATCAGAAGTTGGAATGAAACAATGAAGTGTCAGTTGTAAAAAATAAGCATTATTTCCTTTATTGCCAAACACAGAACAAAAGTGCTTATTTATTTACAACTGACCCTTCATTGTTTCTCCAACTTCTGATCATTTGTAGTAAACAGTAAAAAATTCCAGACTTGGATCATGGTTAAATGGGGCCCTAGGTAGGGTAATAGATTGGGGCCCACAGAGCAGCTCCTCCTGCAGCAACCCCCTACCGCTCCAGCAGCAGTCCCCTCCCCTCCAACTCCAGTATTCCATTACTTTGCAATTTTTCCTCAGTTACCATAAACACTGTTCAAACCTGTCAGCGTGCATACTGTTTTATCATTTACTTCTAAAATGATTACAGAAATTGAAATAAAATAGCACAAACATGGAGCCATTTGCTAAACAAACAATACAGACTCACAATGAAAACAGACTTAACATGCGCAGTAAACTTCTCTGCCCTTGAAACTCATATTCATTGAAACGACATGAAAACCCACATTCATTTTCCCTCTTGCCAGTGGTGGACTAAGCTTACCTCTGGGCTGTTTTCAAACCACAGGCTCCTTACTCATTTTTAGGGCCATGCATAGATGTATATGTTCTTTGAGTCATCTTCCTGATTTCATTAAATTATATTCCCTGTAAAATGCAGCACTACTTGTTAGAATGCGTTTTAAATTTGTAGTTTTGAATAGTCTTCTAGTAAGCCATGAAACAAAATGTATGAACCAATAATGACAAAACTACCCATTTCAGAAAATTTCAGCCATAAAAGGCCACGTACACTTCTGTCATTACAATCCACCAATATCATTAAATATGCAAAATCTCTGCAGAAGTAAAAGTCATCTAAATAATTCCACATTAAAGGGATCTTTCTCTAATGAAGAGGTTGCTGCTAGCAAACAACTTTACATTTCATTGTTTCATCTACAAATTAAGTGTCTGTTGCCCTTGAAGAATAAATAACCTATGTTACATTAAAAAATTATATGCACTCATGGAAATAGGCAACACGTACATATCCAAACTTATCCTTGTCATGTCTTTTGGTTTACTCATACACACAATATAAAGGCTAAAAATCTACAACAGGAATATAAAACTAAGCTTCTTACATCCTCACAGATCAATAACCTAGTGAATACCTATGAATCTGCAACCCTAGGAGTCTATGAGATGCATTATTTATTAGACAAAATTTGAATTTTTAATACTGTGACAGAGTTATGCACTACAAAGTCATATCTATTCAAGTGTAGGATGCCTTCTCTTAAATACTGCAGCTTGTTTTACATTGTTATATGATGTAGTATTTACAAGACAAAAATAATCATCATCTTCTTTTGGCTGTTCCCGTTAGGGATCGCCACAGCAAATCACCTGTTTCCATTTATTCCTGTCCTCTGCATCCTGCTCTGTCACACCAACCACCTGCATGTCCTCTCTCACCACATCCATATACTTTATCTTAGGCCTTCCTCTTTTCCTGTTACCTTGTAGTTTCATCCTTAGCATATTGTTCCCAATATACTCAGCATCCTCCTCAGCACATGTCCAAACCAACGTAATCTTGCCTATCTTGCTTTGTCTCCAAACCTACCAACCAGGGCTGACCCTCTAATATACTTATTCCTAATCCTGTCCACCCTCATCACACCCAGTCCAAATCTTAACATCTTTAACTCTGCCACATCCAGCTCAAACTCCTGCCTTTTTGTCAATGCGACTGTCTCCAACCCATATAACATAGCTGGTCTCACTACCCTCTTGTAGACCTTCCCTTTCACTCTTACAGGTACTCTTCTGTCACAAATCACTCCTGGCACTCTTCTCCACCCACTCCATCCTGCCTGTACTCTCTTCTTTACCTCTCTTCCACACTCACCGTTACTCTGAACTATTAACCCCAAGTATTTAAACTCATCCACCTTCGCCACCTCTACTCCTTGTATCCTCACCATTCTTCTATCCTCCCTCTCATTCACACACATATATTCTGTCTTAGTCCTGCTGACCTTCATTCCTCTTCTCTCTAGAGCATATCTCCATCTCTCCAGGGTCTCCTCCACCTGTTCCCTACTTTCACTACAGATCACAATGTCATCTGAAAACATCATAGTCCATGGGGACTCCTGTCTGATCTCATCTGTCAACCTGTCCATCACCATTGCAAACAAGACAAAAATAATACGTTTTACTTATTGCATAGGAATTGTACATTGGTTGTGAAAGACATATCTGTTTTAGTATATGAAGCCTTTTGTTATATATTAAGGCATGTTGAAAACTGATGTTGCAACTCTTTCTGTTAAAGTATAGAAATTTTTCTTTAATTAACTCTATTCCTAAAAAGATAGTATATACTGAAAATAAAGATCTGTAGAGTTTTGTATGGATAGGGATATGAGGAGATATGGTAGTATGTTAGAGAAGGCTAAAAGAGTCATTAAGGTAAAGTGTATTAAAAATGTTTGTTGATCATTTAATACTGGTTAGATGGTTCAAAAGCAGTAAAGAGTCCCAGGCAGATATAGGATATGTTTTGAGTGTTCTAAAAAATGGGTTATCATTTTGTTTGTATACTAGTCAGGATGTAGAAAGGCTGATATTTTTATTAAGTAAACTAAAATTCATATAGTAAAACACCATACTTGTGAGTTTTTTGTTATTTTTAGTAGGTTTATATTTTGGGATCATAATTTTTAGCTGACTATATCTATTTATGAGGCTGCAGATATCATGCAAGGTGGGTTTGTGTGTGGTGTTATGCATTATCTTTAGTTTTAGCCACAGTACTTTAGTTTTTATTTCAAGACAGTTAATGTTGCGTAATGGTATGTATTAGTGATTTTGTTTGCGATATTAATGGCAAAATAAGCAGTTTGTTTGCATGTATGCTGTAGTATGTAGATGTGAGTTTTATGCAAATTAGTTCAGGTTCTAGAAGAGTATAGTTGTCTGGATAGTAGGGGGGGACAAAGTTTTGTCTATAAGACCATTGTTATCCCTTAGAATTGTTTAGGAGACCAAACGTTCTCTTTATATTCAATGTAACTTATTCTGTGTGTTTTTCAATGCATAGTTTATGTTCTATGATATCTCCAAGTAGCTGTGTGTGAATAACCTGCTAAATGTAGATTTTATTTAATAAGGAGATTTGAAGTGGAGAGTTTACCTTAAGTAAGGAGTTTGCATCAAATTATACTTTTTTCAACCAGCCATGTTTTTAAATTATGGAAATTATCTCATGTGGTTTGTTAGAAGCCTGCAATGTGACTTAACTGTCCAAATTGTGTGGAGATGAGTCATCAACATACTGTATAAGACTGTCATAGGAGAATAATGCTATGCATGTCATTTATTAAGATACTTAACAGAATAGGACACATGATATACCCTTCTGGAATGTAAATGTAGGCTAGAGTTTAAGGGGAGAAAACACTGTGTTTCCAGTCGACTGCCTTGGATATGTTACAGAAGTAATTTTTAAATTAGATTAGAGTTTAGGTACTTGATCCACTTTTAGCTAGTATTTGTAGTAGAGCCTAGGGTGACACTGTGGCAAATGCTTTTGATAGGTCAAGAAATGTTGAGGTATTGAGTAGACCTTGATTATTATTTAGGTTGATGATGTCTGTGAAGTTATGTAGGGCAGTTTTGGTAATATGGCCTGGGTAGAGACCATATGAACTTTTATCTGTAAGCTTTATGTGTAACATGAGCTAGGAGTTGGTTTTGGATAAATTGTTCAAGTATTTTTGAGGAAGGTGATAAAATTACAATTGGGTGAAGTAATCTTGGTCATTATATGTTTCATACCTGTGAGTGGGGTGATATATGATTGTGTTTAGATTGTGCATATGCATTAGTCTGTGGAATATCTAGTAATACAAACTATAGATTAGTAGGCATTGGCTTCTCTGGCAATTTGAAGGTATTCTGATGGGGCTTGATCCAGTGAAAGAGTGGTGGATTTTAATCATTTTTTTAATTTATTTTGAATACATTTATAAGTTGTATGTTGAGGAAAATATTAGTTTTGTTTATGGTGGATAGGAATAATGAGGATGAAGGCCATGCATGTTACAATCAGTTTCACATGGTACTGATGCATACTGCGGTGGTGGTGCTGCGGTAGCATTGTCGCCTCACAGTAAGATGCTGTTCCGTTCAATTCTCAGTTAGAGCATCTTCTGTGTGGAGACATGCGTGAATGGGCATACCTTCGTTGAAGGTTGTGCATCAGAGCTGGCAACTCGGTACGTAAAAAAAAATCTACAGCCAATCATTAGCGGACCGGAGTTCCGCTGTGGTGACCCCTAACCGGGAAAAAGCCGAAAGACACAAACAAACTGATGAATTGCAGATTATGTACCTGATTTTAAAGTAAATTAATAGTATCCCAATATAGTTTAAGATTGCTTCTCTGATTTAACGAGGATGCCTTGCTTGTTTTTGTGCAATGTTTTAACTATATTTCTGAGATCTGTGCAAACTTACCTTTTTTAAGGAGTTAAATTTGTTTTATATTTTTCCATGCTTTGCCCTTGTTAGTATTTTTTTATGAAGTTAGTCAGAAAATGTAGTATGTTTTAATTTTTTATTCATGGAGACCACAGAGAGATGTAATCCGTGGTGGTGCACTGGTAGTGTTGTTGCCTCACAGCAAGAGGTTCTCCTGTTTGATTCTCGGCTGGAATGCAGGGAGTGCCTTCTGTGTGGAGTCTGCATGTCCTCCCCATGGTCGAGTGGCATTCTGAAAGGCATGCCGGAATGGACATGCCTTCGTTGAAGGTTGGGCGTCAAGCTGGCAACTCGGCACCGTAAAAATCTACTTCCAATCATTAGCAGACTGGAGTTCCGCTGTGGTGACCCCTAACTGGGTAAAAGCCGAAAAACAAACAAACATGGAGACCACAGAGTTAAGCACATACATAAATGTTTAGTTAAAGTAAGGAAAGTAAGTAAACTGATTCATGATGTTAGATGCATTTTACTGGTGCACATTTTCAGCTAGTAAGCTGAAGAATATTTCTTTTTCAAGTTAGTGTTTTTTTTTTCAGAACATTTCCTATTAATGATATAGTTTGTTGAGTCTCTTGAAGCTTCTAGATCATGATGAAAGATAATGGTCACTTAAGAGTCAAGTGGGACACCTAATGATTTTATATCCAGTCAATGCTAGCTGTCTATTTATCTGTCATTCTATCTACCTACCTATCTATTTGCCTAAGACTTCATCAGTTCTATTTGGGTCTTGCATGAGTTGCACAAAGCCAACAATACTGATGTGTTTTATCATTTGGGACACTTGGATCTGTGGGAAGTATTTACCAGATTATCTTTAAATATCCCAAGATTATTACTTGTTGTTTGTGATTTGTTATACCCATGTTAGTATGTCAATGGTATTCTATACAGTACAATTGGGGCATGTGCTTAAGGTATATCTGTTATGCAACAGTGGAACTAACAGAGTAGTAGGCAACATATAGTTAGGCTATATGGATATGTGCATTGTGTCCCTGCCTGTGGGGCTTTGTCTTGCAAAACTGAGTAGCAGTTAATTAAGTAACAATAACCTGTGGGAAGTATAATTGCATGACTCAGTCATTACTTGCTGTCTTCACAATAATGTAATTGAAGTGTGACACAACAGTGGATTTAAACCCAGGACTGTGTGTGGCAAAATGTACTGTATGCAAGGCATTTAACAGACTGGGCTACTGGGACTCTGCAAAAGCATGTGTGTTTGCAGGATATATGTGCACTTATACAGGCTGTGAGGAACATTTCCACAGTCATGAGTATGTGTGTGCCTTTATATGGTTGAATTTCTGCACCAGGGTTCCAGTTGTACACGTACCTTGCCATTGCTGCCTTAGCAGGTGTCTTACCACAAGTTATTGATAAAAGGGCACATATACCTGCTATCACAGGCCTCATTTGCATCCATTTGTATGTCTTCATTGTTATTTACTATTGCACTAGAGTCCAGGATGCACTCCCAGTTTTCAAATTATTTTTTGTTTATTTCACTTACATGCATAATGTCTGGAAACAGCAAGCAGTATATTTTGCTGGAAACAGATGTTTAACCTAGAACCAGTGTAGTGTGTTGGGTTAATGTATGTATCCGAAAATTCAAAAATTTAAATAAATTTACTTGGATCTAATTTTTTTTAAAAAAATTTTTAAATTTTTTAAAAACTCCTTTTTCTTTCTTCACTTTTTTTTTTTTTTGTTCTCCTTTTATATGCAATTTACTTAATTTTTAAAATTTCCCTTCAGTGCCACCAATCATTCATTCTGTTCAGTCGTCATCAAATAATTTTACTGGTCTTCAATATGACCAACTTATGCTGAATTTGACAGCTGAATTTGAATTGAAGAGCCTCATAACATCTGAGACATAACCCTTTTCAGATGCACCGGAAGCTGTTGAAAGCTGGGGAGGGCATGGAGGATGAGAGAGGCACTTAGCGATCTGAAAGGGACAATGTTTTAAAACTATTTACTACTACAAAGTAGGTTCACTGGGAGGACATTTTATGCTTAGCCAGTTTCCCTTTTGATGCTTGAATTAACATTTCCAGCTTGGCCTTACCTATCCCATGGCTGATAATTGTACATTAGCCCTAGTGAGAATAACTGTGATCATACCACAGATAATTTGAGTGGACCCATGTAAGGGATGCAGCACTTAAGAACTGCCTCTATCCATTAGAGGCACAAGGGGAAATCCTGGAGTACATTTTCTATTACCCATTCTTGGATCCAAGTTGCATTTGAATATGGGTAAAGATAAGCTTTGTTTTACCTGAATGGATAGTCTGTTCTGGAGCAGTGGTCGCCTATGTGATATATATCCATCTCTCCACAACATTCAGTTTAGATACCTGGACTGCTTATTTCTGGCATTTGGCTTGCTGATGTTCAGTAGGTCCATCAGTATTAGGTTGGAGGATGTCTTGTATGCCAGACTCAGGTCACCTATAAGCACTCTGTAGGGCAATGAGCATAGTGATAAATCTTTGAGGTGGTCTATGATAGTCCTATTGTTTTGGACATGTATCCTTTTAGTAAGGTATCTCTGTGGGTATTCCAATTGCTGTATGGGTTTAAACAGATACATGCCAGAGTGGGCATTATACAAAATGATTGACCTAATGATGGCTTTGTAAAGGGGACAATAACATCTGTAGATCTAGTCACAATCAATTTGTTTATAACCTGTGCAATATAGTAAGACTTTATGACTGTGGGCAGATGTTGGTCAAAGGTTAGGTCACTGTACACACAAGTTCCCAAATGCCAAACAACTGGGTCATTTCCCAGGGGGGTATTGTCAATTTGGCAGTTCCCTGGAGTAGATGACTTCCCAAAGGACACAATAATGTATTTTTTAGAGTTTAGTTTCAATTCATGATTCTGGCACCAGTTATTGTTTGGGACAAACCTTCCTGCATGATAGTCAAGTCATTTGAGGATTCAGTAATTGCTCCTAGCTTGCAGTCTTCTCAAACTTAGTCGGCCAAAGCCCGTTGGTATTTTCTTTTATTTCTGAGATGCATATGTCAAACAGAAAAAGTCTCAGCACTGAACCCTGGGGGACTCCATTAGTGACTGGTCTCTTTCTAGAGGTAACTTCCCCTATTTTGATCTCCTGCATCCTGTGAGAAAGTTGGCAATCCAGCTAGTAATGTAAGTGTTTGCTCCTAGATTATTCATCTTTTGTATTACATCTGAGTAAGGGATTGTGTCAAAAGGCTTATTTTAAATAAATTCATGTTTCTGGCATGACTAAAAATGTAACAAAACTGGGGCCAACTTGCATTAATGAAAAAAAAATGAGTTAAGGTAAGAAATGAACTGTATTAACGTCTGAAAACACAGTAACAGCCAATTTATTGCAGTTTCTTGCCTGCATTAAGTCTTACTTTATCATCATCATCATCATCATCATCATCATTGTCATTATTTTTACTGCTGTTACTTCATACATGACTACCCAGAATGTACCTGGGTGGGCTGCTGCCTCTTCAGTTAAAGTCCACAATCCACAGAACTGCACTGACATATTCAACAATATGACTGTTATTAATTATTATTAATTATTAAATAACAGTGAAAACCATAAACTATCAGAAGTTGGAATGAAACAATGAAGTGTCAGTTGTAAAAAATAAGCAGTATTTCCTTTATTGGCAAACACAGAACAAAAATGCGTATTTATTTACAACTGACCCTTCGTTGTTTCTCCAACTTCTGATCATTTATAGTAAACAGTGAAAAATTCCAGACTTGGATCATGGTTAAATGGGGCCCTAGGTAGGGTAACAGATCGGGGCCCACAGAGCAGCTCCTCCTGCAGCAACCCCCTACCACTCCAGCAACAGTCCCCTCCCCTCCCACTCCAGTATTCCATTACTTTGCAATTTTTCCTCAGTTACCATAAACACTGTTCAAACCTATCAGCGTGCATACTGTTTTCTCATTTACTTCTACAATGATTACAGAAATTGAAATAAAATAGCACAAACATGGAGCCATTTGCTAAACAAACAATACAGACTCACAATGAAAATAGACTTAACATGAGCAGTAAACTTCTCTGCCCTTGAAACTCATATTCATTGAAATGACATGAAAACCAACATTCATTTTCCCTCTCGCCAGTGGTGGACTAAGCTTACCTCCGGGCTGTTTTCAAACCACAGGCTCCTTACTCATTTTTAGGGCCATGCATAGATGTATACGTTCTTTGAGTCATCTTCCTGATTTCATTAAATTATATTCCCTGTATAATGCAGCACTACTTGTTAGAATGCGTTTTAAATTTGTAGTTTTGAATAGTCTTCTAGTAAGCCATGAAACAAAATGTATGAACCAATAATGACAAAACTACCCATTTCAGAAAATTTCAGCCATAAAAGGCCACGTACACTTCTGTCATTACAATCCACCAATATCATTAAATATGCAAAATCTCTGCAGAAGTAAAAGTCATCTAAATAATTCCACATTAAAGGGATCTGTAACTAATGAAGAGGTTGCTACTAGCAAACAACTTTATATTTCATTGTTTCATCTACAAATTAAGTGTCTGTTGCCCTTGAAGAATAAATAACCTCTGTTACATTAAAAAATTATAAGCACTCATGGAAATAGGCAACACTTACATATTCAAACATATCCTTGTCATGTCTTCTGGTTTACTCATACACACAATATAAAGGCTAAAAATCTACAACAGGAATGTAAAACTAAGCTTCTTACATCCTCACAGATCAATAACCTAGTGAATACCTATGAATCTGCAACCCTAGGAGTCTATGAGATGCATTATTTATTAGATAAAATTTGAATTGTTCATACTGTGACAGAGTTATGCACTACAAAGTCATATCTATTCAAGTGTAGGATGCCTTCTCTTAAATACTGCAGCTTGTTTTACATTGTTATATGATGTAGTATTTACAAGACAAAAATAATCATCATCTTCTTTTGGCTGTTCCCGTTAGGGATCGCCGCAGCAGATCACCTGTTTCCATTTATTCCTGTCCTCTGCATCCTGCTCTGTCACACCAACCACCTGCATGTCCTCTCTCACCACATCCATAAACTTTATCTTAGGCCTTCCTCTTTTCCTGTTACCTTGTAGTTTCATCCTTAGCATATTTTTCCCAATATACTCAGCATCCTCCTCAGCACATGTCCAAACCAACGTAATCTTGCCTATCTTGCTTTGTCTCCAAACCTACCAACCTACCACTACGGCAAAACAATGTACCCAATACTTTAGTCATAGGTGACTCTATAGTCAGGAACTTGGATGTCCCACTCACCAGGGTGAACAAGGAGAAAATTACAGTCAGCTGCCTGTCGGGTTCTGGGATCCACCACATAATGCATGCACTCAAGTCACTCCACAACAAGTACAAATATGACTCTGTCATTGTCCATGTTGAAGTGAATGACTTAAGATGTACCTCCCTGGATTACATGAAAAGAGATATGGAAGAGCTCTTGGATCATGTGGCCCAGGCAGGTATGACCCTAGCCCTGAGTAGCATCCTGCCTTTGCCCAGAATGATACCACAGTATAACGACAAAATGATTGACTTCAACAATTGGCTAAGCTTCTCATGTCATTCAAAGAGGATCCAGTATCTGTCTGCCTGGGATGACATGATCAACAGATCATGATGCTTTCCCAGCGATGGTCTGCACCTGTTGCCCCTGGGATTCAGGTTACTGGCAAAGGCTCTTGCCACCCCTACAGTGCCTTTTTTAGGCAAAGTTCAAAGGACAAAACCACCACCATAACAGGTACAAGCATGCAAAATCTGAAGGTAATGCTACTCAATGCTGGAAGTCTAAACATCAAAATGAACTCTCTCGAGGCACTCCTAAAAATGGAGAACATTGATATCTGTGCAGTAACTGAGACCTGGTTCAAGGCTCCAGGGAGCACCCCTGCAATAGCAGGCTACAACTCTTACCACACTTTTCGGCCACGAAACCAGGACCGAAACACTAAAGGTGGAGCAGTGTCCATATTCACCAAGGATATTCACAACACCTGGCTAGTTGCCCAACACAATGCATCTGAAATTCTAAAGGTGCAACTAACACTAGGTAAGACTGCAATTCAAATTGTAGCTTGCTACAGATTCCCCACCATGCCCCAAGATTCTCACTACACCTTTCTAAACATACTGGAAAATATTAAGATATAACCAAACACCCTAATACTGGGTGATTTCAACTACCCTGCCATTAACTGGAAAAACTACTCGGGTACCAACACCTTTGCCCAACAGTTCTTGATGTTCATAAATTCCAACGCTCTGGATCAACTAATCCTTAGTCCCACCAGGGGCTCCAATATCCTAGACCTGGTCATTACCAACATGGGAAATCGATGCTCCACACCTATGGTCACCACCTTGTTGGTCAGGTCTGACCATAAGCTAATCACCCTTGACATCTGTATCCCACCACCACCCCCAAGTAAGGATACCTCTGTAAAAAACTTCTCCAAATCCAACTTCATGCTACTCAAGTCAATAGTGACAAACTTCATGACACCCATGCAGACGGGAACTGAAAGTTCGACTGCTGAATCCTACACTAAGGCACTGTACGAGCACATCCACTCATGCATGAATGGTGCCATGCCCAATAGAACCAAGATGCTCTCCTCCAAAAAGGAAGCCAATCTGATGGTCCCATGCCATAAACAAACTTTAAAATAAAAGAAAGAAACTGTTGCAGAAAAGAAGAAAATCCCATGATGCAAAAAACTCCCTTACCAGCCTCAGTATGAAGATGAGATCCCTCATAAAATCCTCCAAAGCTAGTTACAAAAAAAAATTGCCAAAGATTCCAAAGACAACCACAAGGCATTCTATAGCTATGTCAAGAATGTAAATGGCAATGCTCAGATCTGCTCTGAGCTACAACAGAATGGCATTAAATATACTGATCCAAAGGATATTGCCAATATCCTGGCAGATCGATTCAGTGCAAACTTCACCCCCCTCTCACCCCCTAAAGGGCCAATCTCAATGGCTAAAGATTGCCAAATTCTGGTAATACTGGCCACACAGGTAAACAATGCACTCTCCAAAGCTAAGAATACAGCATCCATGGGACCAGATGACATCCCAGGCTGTGTACTACATGTACTACAAAATGAACTGGCACCTCACCTAAGTGTCATGTTTAATCATAGCCTCACCTCAGGCTTGGTGCCCACTGAGTGGTGCACAGCTACAGTCATCCCACTCCACAAGGGGGGAATCCACCTTGGATCCTGGGAACTACCCCCCCCCCCCATCAGTCTGACAAGCCTGATCTTCAAGGCCATGGAATGTATTATCATACAACTTATAAACAAAGACATCGGCAACCTTTAAACACTGGAACCCATGCAGTTTGGGTTTGTGAAGGACTGATCTTGTCTCGTCAACCTGATTGACTTCTTCAAATCAGTCTCCAGAGTTGTGGACAAGGGTAAGGTCATCCACACAGCCTATCTGGACCTCACTAAGGCCTTTAACACCATCCTCCACTCTGGAATCACAGATAAACTTACTAAGCTGGGCATTAATCCCTACATCACTTGATGGGTTGCCAACTGGCTTACTGACAGAACCAGCACTGCAAATGTATCAGACTCCAAATCCAGCTCCAGACAAATGACAAGTGGAGTGCCTCAGGGTTCAGTCCTGGGACCGCTCTTGTTTGCCATCTACTCTGAAGTACAGGCCAACACTAAGTGACTCTGGCTAACAAAGCTCGCAGGTGACTGCAAACTGGGAGCCATTATTGAAACCCCCATGATGTGGATATTCTACAAAAGGGCTTTACGGAAACAGATGCTTGTTGCCAGAGCCATGGGCTCAAGCTCAATGCCAAGAAATGTATAGTTATCCCCTTTGGGAAAAAACTTGTACCCATGAATTACCACATAGGTGGCAGTACACTAAACAATGAAAGCATGATAAGAGACTTAGGGACACAGTTGGACAGTGGTCTCACCTTCAATAACCACATCACCACAACAGTCAGGAAATCCTTCTATGTGGCACACCTCATCACTAAGGGCTTCTCATCCAGGAAAAAAGGAGGTCATTGTCTTACTGTACTCATCCCTCATTAGACCCATTATAGAATACAACACCCCGTTTTGTATGTACCTCTCAAGACATCTGCAACAACTGGAAAGGCCACAGAAATACATCACTAAAAGAATCTCATGCCTAAAGCAGATGCCCTATGCTGACCATCTAAAGAAACTCCACCTATACTCTGTCGCATATCATCTACTCAGAGGCGATCTCTGCTTAACATGCAAGGCCATGTGAAACCCAGAGCTGTTGGACATGCTACACTTAAAGAAATCTCAATCCCTCAGAGACACACGCTCCAGGGATCTAAAATTTGTCATCACAATAAATAAAACATGCTGGAGGGATAGGTTCCTGACCCAGAGACTCCCCAGACTCTGGAATAGACTGCCATACATGTCAAGTAGACTGCCTCTTTGGCCCTCTTCAAAAGAAACTTTAATGATTGGATGGGAGATAGGAAATTCACCCCAGGGATCATATCAGTCACCCTGCTAGACAGGGTTCCAGGGAATTAAATACTGTGGGAAGAAATAGTTAGGAAATTGTTATGGCTTGGCTTGTATAGGCCCTAGGGCCGATAGCCTAGTACCAACCTATGAACCTATAATAATACATTTGCCCAAAATAGAGGTAATTGAACATATGTGAATAGTTAAGCATAACCAATGGATAACAATAACAATGAAATGAAGATATGAGATGGGGAGAGAGAATGAAACAGTCCATTAGTACCATTATAGGTTATTTACTTAACAACAGTACTACTATCTACTATACGGGTCTGTCCTTTATTTATGTGTATAAGTCCCCTATAGCTGCTGTAGCACATACAGACCTCTCAAGCTATTCACATGGGACAGTATGGGCCAAGCAGGAACAACTGCAGGTACACTACTAGACAGAACAGTGGCATATCAGGTGGACCTATATAACTACCAAGGTGTACTATGGGCTGATGTTGTTATACTTTGTAATTTAGGTAATTAATGCCAATGGTAATCCTGTGACAGATGGATTATACATTACTAATTATGTTATGTGACAGCATGACACTTGAGAGGGATGTATGTGTACAGTACAGTCCATTAGCAACTATCATACCTTGCTTGGCAGGCATGGGGTTAGAAGCCAATAGCAGTAACTGCAGGGGACATCTGCATGAATGTATGAATTGGCTGCAGCAGCTTTGAACAGACACTCCAGGCATACAGGCATACCAAGATTACACATTATATTTATTTCATTTTATTTTATTATTATTATATTCATTCCCTTTATGTTATGGTGTACTTTCACCTTCTTGCTAATGATTTTAACAGTCTGTGATATCTAAGCACACAATTATTTACTCATAATATGGGTTATCATACCCATTTACCTGCAGTTCCTGTGGTGAGAGAATTGGTAAACATTATGTGAACGATACTGTGAAGAACAATATACTACATAGTACTGGACTCAAACCCTGGTCTGTGTGCGGCTAAATATACTACTGACAGAGAATTTAACAAACTGAGCAACTCACCCACTACTGACTATTGACTGACTGATATTTGCCTAGAGCTCACATGGAACCAATATATGTCCCGGCAGTACTACTATAGTTGTATACTAGACTGCAGTGACAGTAGATCACACATGCATGAAATACAATGACAGAGATAGTAGGTAATCTACACATTAGTATGTAGAATGCAGGTGTAAACAAAACATTGTTACTGGCTTGAAATATCTGTGAAGTCAACCAACAATATCAGATCATGGAGTTGGCTACTCCACCCACATACCTTGTTTCCTGCTGTTTGTGGATGACAGAGCATTATGTGGACAATATTAGCCTAGAAACAGCCTTAACCAGTACTGTATATGTTAAATAAGACATTTGGCTGCCATTATAATTGCATGCTATGGCTATTACAGTGTTATACTTTATTGCAGCACCTTACATTACTGCCTGAATGCATACAGTTGTACTGTAATGGTTAAATCAAGACAAACCTGATGTACACAATTAACCTTAGTGTTATTGGCAGTGGTACATGAGTTATTGAAGAACAGCTGGCATTATTTATTACATGACAAACTGTTCTAATTCCATACTTATTGCACTACAGACTCTATTGTATGTACTTTCATGCAGTTTCAGGTACTGTTTCAAGTTTTTATTGAACAACAGTTTTCATTATTCAGGTCTTGAAATACAGCTCTACTTCCACAGTTATTGCACTATACTTTAATGCAGGTAATGCTCTTATCTCATGTTTTTATTGCACCACAGATGGCATTATTCCTTTATTGCACTACAGCTCTAAGCCCACATTTATTGCTATACAAACTTTAATGTACATACTTATTTGCAAGCAATGCTTTACTCTTTCTTGCTTATTTCACTACAGTTAGCATAAAAATCCATACTCAAAGACTCACAGCGCAACCTAGCCAAGCATCTGTCATATGCCTCAAGGTTGCAAGCCCTCTCTTCTGCAGCCATTGGGAGAGAAGAACACCATTATGCATACCAGTTTAGCAGACATTCAGATTAGATATTGGTGGTGCAGACTTAAAAGTACTTTCATACATGTGGGACATCTCCTGTCCAAAACTCTTGGACCCAGGTGTCCAACAGATCCTCCTTATGTCTCTTCAGGTCATCGTAGTGGTGAAAACACTGCTCACCTGTGTGGGGGATACCAGCTGCACTGTTGAGATCTCTTGCCAGCCGGTCCCAGTCCTCCAACTTGCACTCTGAGCCCTGGTAACCTCCCTGCAGAAGCCGGCCTTCATGTTTTTTTTAAAAGGAGTCCAACCATGACTCTGGTCTCTAAGATGCCCCAAAGCTGTGCCCAAAAGTGTAAATCCTCACCAACACCTGCCATAGTATCCTTCAGAGACAGAACTCCAAAGACTTATGCTGTATTCCCAGCTACAGGGCATAATATAGCCTGTTTTCCTGCCCTTACATGCCATTGACCAATATTTAAAAATGCAGTGAGTCGCTTAGCAGCATGCAAATCAGTGCAGCTGAGCAGTGTGAAAACCTAAAGACTCGTATGCTTAGCAGTGCTTAGTGCTGTACAAACCAGCCAAGCACAGCCAAGCAGTGCATAAACATTTTTGGCTGTAATCGTGTTTATGCGGTGCTTAGCAGGGCTTAGCAGGTCTTAGCAGAGCTTAGTGGAATGCAGTGGGCCAGAATTTAAATAAAATTAGTATAATTTGCATTTCAAAAATAAATACTTATTTTCCCTTGCATGTATTCAAACCCTGCTCCTACTGCTCATGAGGACATGCCTCTACCCATTTAGCTATGAGGACATGTGGAGTTATGCTACACCTTTACATATACCTCTCAGCTGCCTATAAGTACGGCTGAGCACCGCACCATGCCACACAATCCCACTCAGCTATGCTTAAACATGGCCTTTAAATAAGCAATTAATTGCATCTCATTTCTATTTTTAGATATCTGGCAGGTGTCTCAGCACCACTTAGCATTGCTGCATTCTGTGCCGCACCACACAAACATGCTTTTTAAAAATAAAAAAAACTGTAGGAAAAAAGTAAAAATAAAACAAAAATAACAAATAAACCCTTGTAACAATTAAATACAGGATTGACATTATGCCGTTGGAGAGTGCAGGGAGTGTCTTACTCATCTGCAGAGTTATCACTATACCCCCAGTACTGATTCAATAACCATGGTCCACGGGTCTCCCTCAGCAACACGCCATGATTAATATGCATGGCCCGCTGCTGAGAGGGAACCATGTACACAGACATGGTAACGTTTTGTGTAGGCTGTACATTATTATGCCTACACAGAGTTTATTAAATCCTAAGGAGAGTGTGATAGTTGGTAACAGAGTAGAGGAGAGCAGACGTCTAATAGAAGAGAAGGAAGAAAGTGGAGATATTATACTTATCTGTACAGCTACAGAGCCAGGATGTTTAGAGGTTCTCAATTAGATTTTTTTTGGATACCTGCTAGTCTTCAAGATGACTGGGATCACGTGTGAGGACATTCCAGAAGTTAGCTATAGTGTTTGAGTATAAGAAGGCTCCCGTTGCATTTTGGGCTTTAGTGATGGAAAGGAGGAGTTTGCCTTTCGAGTAAAGAGCTTTGGTAGGGTAGTAGTATTAAAGCATTCCTTTTAGCATGGGTACTTTTCAGGGTAGTTTATTTGTATTAGAGCTAGTAGTAACTGACTATAGCAGAGGTGATGTGGGACTTCAGTCCAATTAATTCTTTAAGGGCATAACAATGATGTTTTCTAAAAGGGTGATTTGTAGCAAAGAAGTCTATTTCACAGTAACATTATTCCAGCTTTGTTTGTATGAAAATTTGTGTAAATTGCAGGGAGGCATAGAGTAGGGTAGGTAGGATGTTTTTTCTAGGTCTGGCTGTTGGTTGGGTTTTGTTTTATATAGGAAGACTATTTTTTTAATAACAGTTGCAAGTGTTGGTCAAATTACTTATCAATTGTGATTCCTAAGAGTTTGATGTTATGGACCTATTCAACCTGGATGCTATCTAAAGAAGTGTTTTTGTTAAGAGATTTGATTTGGGAAAATGTATATGTAAAACTGGCAGTATTTTTTATGGGGGTTAAATGGGAGTTGTGCGTTATGTAATCAGGATTCTATGGACGTAAAGGATTCTTGAGTAATTTCTTGACATTTTTGTATGTTGTATGCTTTACAGATGCATATTGTATCATAGAAGCAGTATCTAGATCATTTATAAATAAGTTTAACAGGAGGGGTCCAAGTATGGATCCTTGTGACAGTCCAGCAGTAATGGGTAGAAATGAAGAGTATTCCTGCTGCCATTTGACTGCATGGAATCTATCTGTTACTTAGCTGTTAAACCAGGAGAGGGACAGGCCTAAGGAGGAGCATTGTAGTACTAGTTTATGGTGAGAAATGGTGTAGAACGCTGTAGACAGTTCTAGGAATAAGGAAGATACTAGGTTTCTGGCATTTTTGTTTTTATTAATGATATCAGCAAAGTGAATGCAGGGCAGTAGTGGTGATATAGTTGGGAGAAAACCATGTTGTTTGGGTGAGAAAGGATTGTTTATTGTTAGGTATTGCAGTAATTAGGAATGGGAATGGATACACTTTTCTAATATTTTAAACAATGGTGAAAGAATAACAATTAGTCTGAAGTTGGACTAGTCAACAGTGGCTTTTTCTTTACAAAGAGCAAGTCTTGTATTCCTTCCTCCCAATGGCTAAGATAAGAGATACTAGAATGGATCTGTATTACTATAGATATTTGATATGTCAGTGCATCTGCTACAATTTTTAGAAATTCAGGAGGAAGTTTGTATGTCACAGAGCTTGTAGGTTTTAGTTTTATAAAATATTTTCTTAAGGTAGAGGTAGGGACAGCTTTGAGTGAAAAGTGGGCTTCCATGGGGTTTTGTGGGTGGAAGGGAGCACGTTTGATGGTTGGATTTTCTCTGATAAGTGAAGCTACAGCTTGAGGGAAGTATTTGTTAAAGTTATTAGTGATTGTTAATTAAGTGTCCCTGAGGAGGGGGTGGTTTGTTGACTGTGGCTAAGGTTCAGTAGATTTTAAACTGCTGATCAGAATTATTTAGGATTATTTTCCTGTGCCTGCTGTCAGTTAAAATAGTGTAGTTTGTTAGCTTTATTGTAATAGAATCTCACATCTTACTGCAATGCTTCTGTTCAGTTTTATATTTATTACAGTGGCATCCAAGCCTGCTTTTGATACCTTGAGTGTTATAGTATGGTACTCATGCCTAATGTACCTAACATCTGATGTACCATTTTGCCTGTTTTACTATCCGCCTTGAAGAATGTTGTTACATTCACCACCTATTGTATTAACCACCAGAAGCATCGCTAGGGTGGAGCAATGAGGACAGCTGCTCTTGTGGCAAGGTGTTAGGGGAATGATGGGCATATCCCACTGGTCGATAATGAAGCATTCATTCTGTATCGGCATTACTGAATGCAGGTACTTAAATGGGTTACTTTGTGGGCAGGGCTGAAGCTCTTGTTTCAGTGCTTTCTGTGTGTGGGATCTAAGTTGTTGCACGCTGGTTGCTACAGTTTCTTGAGAGAAAATCGTTATATATTTATTTTGTTGCTCTTCACATTGATGGGACAGTGGCACACAGAGGACATTAGGAAAGAAGATAGGTATGCCATATTGGTAAATGGATTTTATTTTGATCCTCAACCTAGATCTGAGGGGTACCACATCAGGAAGTGGAACCAGGAACAAAATGAGCTGACTATTGCTCCAAAAAAACACAATACAAGGCTGTGGATACAGTTGCATCTATGATTTCTAGATTATTGTGCTGTGGTATTCATGATTGTTGTTCAGTTGTGCACAAATAAATGGTTTCTGCATTTAACACTGCCTTTCGGTATTACTGTATGTTTTACAAGCAATTTTAGGCTGTGACTTTATTAAACATTTCTTGATTTATTGTGCTGTGACTTCTGTTTTAGTTGTTCAGTTGACTTTTGTAATACTTTACTACATTGTTCTTTACTGTATTGATCTGTATTACGTTGTACTTCATTGAGCTATATTGGGCATTATAGTATTATACGGTATCTTATTGTGCTTTATACTGAGTTATGCTATAAAGTACAGAGATAAACTGTTTTCACTATCCTCTGACTGGTTTCACAGACATCATATATATTTTTCAGCTACTGCATTGTGCTATACTGTACTGTGTTGCACTGTTTTTGCACAGATTGTATTGCTTCTTTGTCCATTTAATTATCCAAGAGTTTAAATCCCATCCTACATAGGTAAATTCAATAAAAAATCCCACATTTATCATCAGGTGTTTCTAGAGTAACCATGGATCCTTTGTCTCTGCCTTATGTACTGCTAGGCTTCTACCAATAGGCACACAGAGGAATGTAAAAACTGCCATATTCTTACTTGTAACTATTTGCTCTTACCTCAAACTGAGTTCACATGTAAAAAAAATATAAACAGTTATCAAAGCTTGGGGGAAATCTTCATGCAAACTGGTTATCAATACTCTGGTTCAACATACACATACTCACTGTAAGAAAAATATAAAATTCTCCTTTGTCGAGGTGCTCCAAAAATCACTTCTAAAGCCATATTTTCTTCGCCAAGGTACTCCAAAAATCAGTTCCAAAAATCACAAAGACCTCTTTGGCTTGGCACTGTACATGTATGTGGAATTGCACAAATAAAGCGATCCTGGTTTATCGCACAACATTTCTGGATTACTGTACATGTATGTACTATAGCAAAATATCAGCAGAGCACTGACAACTATTTCATACTACACATAACTTCTTTCAGTACCACAACAAACGAAAGTCTTCAGAATGGTTTCGCCAATCCCTTCAGGGTGCTTGAGCAGGTTACTTACCATGGTAATGTATTTACTATTGAAGACTCCAGGGCTTTATTTACAAATACGCCATACACAGGGCTGAGCAAAAACAGAGTAACAGTCTGCTGCCTGTAAAATTTACCATATCACCATGGTTATTGTTCATGTGGGTTCAAATGACTTGAGGTGTACATTTTTAAACTATGTGAACAAGGACATGATAGACAACTATGAGTGCACTATTATGGCTGGAAAGAAGATGGGGTTGAACAGGATTCTACAATCACCTAGAGTGATGCCACAATATAAGCAAAGGATGTGACTTTAATAATTTGCTTAGTTATTGGTAACATTTTGGGTGGCCCCATGTGTGTGTGTGTGTGTGTGTGTGTGTGTGTGTGTGTGTGTGTGTGTGTGTGTGTGTGTGTGTGTGTGTGTGTATATGTATGTGCCAGTTGAAGATAAAAGTAATTCTTACCTGTTTTGCCAAAGATAGCCTATGCCCATGCCAACAGGGCTTTTTCATCCAGACTAAGATTTTCTCAACCTCCATATTGCCTTTTTGGTTATATCTGTCTTTTCAGGCTACAAATTAGTAAATACGTTCTAATTTGGCAAACGTCAGTGAATTGCTGTTCAATGCCAAGAGAATAAAGAAGAAAATGCCGTCAGTTTAGGCTTTTATACCTCTGGAAAGTGTAGATAGTCGTGTTATCAGTGAAACTTGATACCAAAACAGTGCATTTACTCCTTCCTTACCTGTTTATCTTGCCTACCACTTGTTTTATCCTACTGTGACTACAGTGGTTTTTTTTGCACTTTGGTGGGAGTAGACAGCTGAATTCAACCCATCCAAGTTGTAAACTGCTGATGGAAACCATATTGTGTCTTTATTTGATTGGCCTGAGGGTTTAATTGTGTAAAAGTATTTCATCCTGCAGGTATGCGCAAATGTGGTTCCCCATGCCATTTATATAAGCAAACCTCCTCAGTTTAAAATTTTCTGTAGGAAATGCTCTCCATAGTCTCCCACTGTTTAAGAGCTGCCAGTTTGTGTAGAAGGCTATCTAACAGTATACGACTAAACACACTCACTTTAACCTTTAAGTGATTCTCCCTTACTCTTTCCAATCTACTAAGGATCTGGTATAATGGATAGGCGCTTCCCTGTCATCTCTCTTTCTGGCCTTGTGGATATTGGCATTCTGACCCAGTGTAGTAAAGGCATCATGTTCACTGTCAACCATTTAATTTTAAAACAGACATACACAGTGTGTGAGAGATGTAGATACATAATATCACTGGAGGCAAATCTCTGACATACACAAATGAAAAATGCAAACCATATTGTCAGTGTTACACCCGAAACACTCACTACAAAAACTAATGAACAAACACATAGACCCACATATGTGGAGGTACTCACTTATAATCTTCCCAAACCTCTAAGACCTCCTAAAAGCATCTCTCTATGACAGTGCACACACACAAAAAAGACAGCACCTCGCAAAACACATAACTCTGAAAATCACAGTAGTCCTTCTTCCAAGCCCATAGAGCAACACACCACACAGCCAAACATTCTAGTTTTTAAGTATCCCATTGTAAGACATACTGATGTCCCCTTTACCAGCCTTAACACGGAGAAAATCACAGTGACCTGCCTGTCTGGAGACAGGATTCACCAGATCACGCATGCAATTAGGTCTTTAAACCACAACTACCCATATGATACTGTCACAGTCCATGTGGGCATAAACAACTAAGATGTACCTCACTGGACTATATAAAGAGAGATATGATGGAGCTCTCTGAATATGTGTCCAGGCGAGTCTACTTCATTAGACCGAAATTACACTTAATTGAAACTTACTTTACCGAGACAACATTATCGAACTTTGAATAAACCAAAGCTTCACATTATCGCATTTTTTTACAGGAAATGGTGACTCTTGACCAACATGCAACATAAAATGACATTGCAATATGTCAAACCCACCCAGGTGGGGGTCTGCATCCTTCACCCCCCCCCATAACTAAATATACCAACTCCTGGATTGCATTACAGTGGGAAAAGGGCAAATTTCCCCATGCTGGCCAAGTGCCTCTATTCCCTGTAAAAATGCAAAATGTGAAGCTTCCGTTTATTCAGACTTTTGTAATGCTGTCTCGGTAAATTAAGTTTAGCTTAAGTGTAATTTTGGTGTACTGAAGTAGACCCATCCAAGCAGGTATGAATCTAGCCTTGTGTAGCATCCTACCTTTACCTATCATGATGTCACAGTACTGCAAAAAATAATTGACTTTAACATTTCACTTAGTTTCTGCTGTCCCACAAGGGGATCCAATATCTGTCAACCTGGGGGAGACATGGTTAACAGAACATGATGCTTTGCCAGAGATGGTTTACACTTGTTACCATGTGGCTTCTGGATACTGGCAAAAATTTTATTTATTGCCTTAGTGCCTTTATTAGGATGTGCCAACCTGTTAAACCCTCCAACATAACAAAAATCACTCACAACTACCTAAAGCTACTGCTGCTCAGTGCTAGCAGTTTAAATAAAAAAACTGCAGTCCCTTGAAGCACTCCTTACCCTGGAGAATGCAGACATATGTGCAATGATAGAAACATGGTTCAGAACCATAAAAAGTATACCAGCTATCGAAGGCTACGATGCCTTTCATACATTTCAATCCCCCTCAGCCCAGGATAAAACAAAGGGAGGAGGTGTCTCGGTGTTCATAAAGGACAAGTACACTGGTAGACTAGTTCAAAAATATAACTCACTTGAGATGCTCCATGCCCAGCTAACCATAGGTGCGACCTTCTATCATTTCCTTGCTACAGATCCCCTAAGATGAGTCTGGAAAACTGCACCTCCTACATAAACCTACTGAAATCTCTTAACATTCAACCTAACAATATACTTATGGGTGACTTCCACTACCCTTCCATAAACTGGGAGACTTATATGGCCCATAATTGACTTGTTGTTTTTGGACTTCGTCAATGCAAACGCCCTAGGGCAACTATTAGCTCACCAACTAGAGATACAAATATCTTAGGCCTAGCACTCACAAGCATGGGGGGCTGCTGCTCCCTCCTGTACATTAACTCCTCCCTGGTAAGAGCTGAACAGAAAATGGTCTCCTTTAGTATTAAAACTAACCTAGAACCCCCATCAAACTCCAAAACTCTTAAGAACATTGCTAAGGACAATTACCTCAGTCTAAGTGACACCTAGATGACACTGAGGCCTACTCTGAGCTGTACTCAAAAGTGCTGTGCAACCACATTCATAACTGCATTGAGGAGGCAGTACTGTCTCAGTCAAACCTATGATTAGTGGAAAAAATTAAACACCCTGGTGGACCCCTAGCATAAATAGCTATTCAACAATAAGAAAAAAAATCCTCTCCAAAGCCAAGAAGGAACAGACAAATCAGTGCAAAAAGACACTCACCAGTCTAAACAAACAAATTGGAGAGCTGGTCAAATCTGCCAAAGCAGACTATGAGGCAAAGATAGCCTCCTAGGTGAAAGATAATGATAAGCCTTTAATTATGTTCATAACCTCAGGGGAAATGCTCAGTAACGTGCAGAGTTAATCATGAATGGCAACACTTAGACCCAGCCTGAAACTATAGCAAACCTGTTGGTCAACAATTTTAGTTCAAACTTCTTCCCCCATCACCTCCTACTACACCAAAATAAATATCCACAACCATCTCCCTACCAGTCATTATGAGGGAACAGGTCCTTTCTGCACTTGCTAAAGCCAAAAACACAGTCTCCATGGGTCACGACAACATTATAGGATGCTTCTTATATAGCATAAATAGAATCCATCATGGCCACTAGAATCCTCTTTAACTACAGCCTCCAAATGGGCTTTGTCCCAGACTAATGGAGGACTGCAACAGTCATCCCTCTGCACAAGGGGGCCCATCAACTGAACATGGAACTACAGACCCATAAGCTTGACCAGTGTCACCTGTAAGGCCATGGAGAGAATTATCATGGACCTGATCAATAACGACATAGGAACTTTTCAAAAGCTGGACCAGACCCAATTTGGTTTTGATAAAGGGAGGTCTTGCCTGCTTAATGTGGTGGACTTCTTTGACAAAGTCACTAGTGTAATGGACACTGCTTTTGTAGACCTAGCCAAAGCTTTTGACAAATCCCCTACTCAGGGCTCATAGATAAACTTAGTTAGGCATAAACCCCTACACCAACAGTTGAATAGCCAGCTGGCTCACAAACAGGACACATGTTGTCCGGATAGGTGAATCCACTTCTGATAAGAAAACTGTTAATAGCTGTGTCCCACGTGGCTCAATGATGGGACCCCTCCTGTTTGGTCTATACTTCTCTGAAGTGATGGCCAATGCTGGAGGCCTCTGGCTTACCAAGTTTACTGATGACTGTAAGCTGGGAGCAATCATTAAATCACAAAAAAATGCTAACATCCTACAAACAGTCCTAAAAATGATTGGTACCAAAACCATGGTATGAGACTACATGCTAAAAAATACATAATCATAACCTTAGGTAAATCAGATATTCCTGCAAATTATAATATTGATAGTACAGCCCTAAAAGTAGACCCAGTGATGAAGGACCTAGGAACACAGATAGATAGCAACCTAAACTATGACCACCAGATAGCTACCGTAATGAGGAAATACTTCTATGCAGCACAACTTATAAGTAAAGGCATGGTATGAAAATCAAAGGAAGTCATAGTGCCATTGTACTTGTCCCTCATGAGGAACATAATCAAGTATAGTGCTCCATTCTGCATGTACTTAACCAGGTACTTACACTAAGTACAGTGTCCCCAGAGGTTTTTCACTAAAAAAATGCAAAGTGTAAGACACGTCTTATGCAGACTGACTAAAGGCCCTATCCTTTTACTTCATGTCATATCATTTATTGAGAGGGAACTTATGCCTGACCTACAAGGCATTCTCTGATCCAGCCCAGATGAAAATGTTACATATTCACAAGAAAATTATACAAGGGTGAGACGTTCCATGGACCTGAACCATATTTGTGACTCTAACAGAATTTGCTGGAGAGACAGATTTTATATCTCAAAGGCTACCTCATCTATGGAAAAAACTTCCCATCTTTGTAAAACAAAGCATGTCCCTTACTGTTTTCAAAAGCAATTTGGATAAATAGATGGAGAGCCATAAATTCATTCTTGGGGTATTGACCATGTCCCTTATGGACACAGGCAGTCTGTAAAGTGACTCAGAGCTCCAACACACAATGACCTGCAACCATAATATAACCGCATCCCATACCAGGTGAATTAAGATATAATATTGTCATACCCTGGGTATCATACCTGTCAACTGTCCAGATTTTCACAAAATGTACAGCTTTTTCTCTCATATTTTTTCTATGTACCTTATAAAATTTGTGATTTTTTTTGGGATTTTGTGGCCGCAAATGACTGACTATTAAATTCATTAAATAATGACATGCATTTGAGTTTCAGACTTTAAATCCTTCAGAAAATGTATGGCAACATAAGACCTTTTATTCTAGCAACTTTCTAAATTTATAAGAGCAATATTTAAAAATTGTCCCTATTCTGGTGGCTTTGTCCCCCCATTATGTTTGGCTTTGTGCAGTTTTTTTGTGCTAAGATGTTGAGAGCTATGCTGGGTATTACTGGCTGGGCTTGTAAAGACTTTTGTGCCATTAGCCTAGTAATCACTTATGAAGCTATGAAACTTAAATGTATGTCATTATGTAGTGACTTCAGTCCTCAGTGATTTCCAGAAAACCATATATTTTATGAGGAACAGACCAAAGTATGAGGTTAAAATCTGGGCATTCTGCAAAAATCTGTGCAGTTGAGAAGTATGCTCACTTGATCACATACTACCATCTCCAAAAATGGGAACCAACACGCTTGCTTTTTATTGGATACCCTTCTTCTTTATTCTTTCCAGCTTACCTCTCTGCCCCAATCCATTGTTGTGTCTACCACCCTCTCCTGCATATCCTGGCCTATCTCGCTTTTAAAGCTGGGGCTGGTGAGGAGCCTAATGGTATCCTTGGGGGGAGGGGGTCAGGACACTGACTGCTTTCTCTAAGGGATTTTTTCATCTATGACATATTTCTTGGTCACATTCCCTACATTCACCCCTTTACACCTGAGGGATACTCCCTTCAATGAATGACATTTCCCAGTAGGGATCACCTTGATGCATGCCCTCCTCCACTTGTTGGGCAGGTCCATCCCTACCTGTCAGTGACATCTGAGCCACGTATTGAGCCCTGGTCACCATGACCATAGATAGGACTTTTTCCCACCATGCCTCACTGCTAGTTCTTAACATGCTTGACTTTGCCCTCACAACTGCAGGCTCTGTCTGCACCTCCCCCAGTGTCAAACTCAGGTTGGTCAAAGCAGATCAATGCATACAGTCTCGGTGTAGGTAAATGATCAACCCAATCATTTTTAGACATTTCTCCTAGACAAATTTCTTTGTGCTTGATGATGACTTGAAGGTGTTCAACAGCGTTTTCTTCATCGACCTGATAGCAAGTACCAGAGTATATGTCTAAAGCTTATGCTGTCATCTCAAATATTTCCTAAAGGCTAATGCTCATAATCACAAATACCAGATCATGTTTAGAACCACAACACTCTGAACAAACAGGCTTTCTTATTTTTGTTTTATTTTCTTCATGTCTTTCTATTTAGCTACTTAGCTATATTCTGATCCTTTGAACCTTATTTAGCTTCATTGTCACTTAACTCCTCATTTTCGTCAAATATTCATATCTAAAAACATCAGCACTGTGCAGAGCCCAATTGCTTCCTTTCCACAACATGTTAGATGATACATCAGTAATATCATGTACTAATCATATAGTATTTATGTCCTGTTCTTTATTTTTGTACTTTCTAATTTAATTCCTGTTTATTATATATGACCATTTGTTATTTCTGCCTTGACAAATTATACAAAAAGAGTCTTTCTACATTTTTTGCAGCTGTAACATTTAATTTGGTATGATTAGCCTATCCAAAATAATAATATGCATATTTTTGTGTACTGTTGTTAACTGTCCATTTTCTTCAAAATCATAACATATTTTGAGGTGTTCTCTATATAATGTCATTTATTTAAGCCTTTGATAAGTAATACAATATAATGATGTACTAACTGCTGTGAGTAATGTTCCATGCCATACCCTGCCTGTTCATCAAAAAAAACTAGAGATTATTTGTATTTATTTCATGTTTACAACTGGGTTAGTAAACTAGTGATAAGATCCTTTTGTGTCACGATACATGCCCAGATGTGTATAAGACAATTGGACATGACAAAAGCATGCAAATTACTTAAAATGATACATGTTGCCAGGCAGTTTTATAGTATGTCCATTTTCAGAGTGTGTACAGCCAAGATTAGACATTCTGTGGGTATTAGGGTAGGTAATACCATATAATAATGCAAGTCACAGATGTGACTTTGGCATGAGCTGTAAAGATTAGTCTTGCTCATGAAAGTGTGAGCATTTTATGCCCATTAATGGGCTCTTCCATTTTAGATTTGAATACTCTTAATTTGTTTTATTGTCTCACTTCTGCTGTGAGTTGCCTTTTAAAAAGCCTTGCCACAATGCCAAAAGTTCATGGTAAATCACCTGTACTAAAATAAAGAAGACAATGCTTTTGCAGCATTTGAATCTCAGTTTTTGTTAACTTATTCATTACCTGTCTATGTAGAAATGGATCCTTTTCAGTTACAACCTGACTGTGAGACAAGACAGTATAATGAAAAGATAGTGAAAATATAATAATTTTCAATAGCAGACAATATGTCTGTATGCAATCATTTTTTGCAGTACTTATAAATAAATCTCAAAGAAATAAAATGTTTTAAAAGGGCCTTGCAGTCAAAACAGTATTGGTTGATAAGCTAAAGTATCCCACTTTGGAAAAGACAAAGCAATATTCACAGTAATATGCTAAATAAATAATATTTAATATTGCTCTGATTTAACTGTTTTCCATTGAGAAATGAGGTTTGAAACAGACCAATTTGTCCAGGGACATCTTCAATTGGGGTTAGACAAACAGAGTAATAGGAATTAGGAGGATAAGGGGAGGATCGGGTTAAATAGGAATGAGGGATGTTAGGGAGGAAATGAGGTTAGGGTAGGGAGGGGCTTAGAGGGTTTTCGGCAAGTGTAACTGGAGTAGGAGTCACATCTTTGGTGTGAACTTGCTACAGCAAGTACTACATCCTTGATGACCTGCAGGTGGTTAAGGGTTCAGATAGGCCTTGGGTTAATAGTGGTAAGGTACAGTACAATTTTTTTTTTTTTTTTTTGGGTGTAGTGGGGATCCACTTGCAAGGTTAGGGATATCTATTATTTGCCTGATTGTTTATGCTTTATTCCCTGGTTGTTAATTATTTAAAGGGGAGTAAGGCAGTGTTTTCCTTTTCTTTTAATACTTATAGAATTATTGAATTATGATCTGGGGCAAGGATTGAAGTGCTGTCTTATGGTTATGGTCATCACTTAGTGGGACTTGTAAGCAGATGTACATGGTGATATGATGTTGGAATTTGGTTGTGGATGCAAAGGCAGCAGCTATTTGTTGGTGGGGTTTTGTGGTAATTTGCTGCTGGGTTGGTTTTCCAGCTCCTTAGGATTGTAAAACCTTGCCTTCCCATTAAGGGAAGCAATGTGGCTTCACTGTTCAGTTGGGCGAATTAGTCGTCAATTTGTTGCATCAAAAAAAAAAAAGTCAGAGTTACAGTTTCAGATGCTTTCATGGGTTGTGAGGCACCTGTTATTAAGTACTGGTTGAATGAGTACTGTAAGTTCAGTTATTTGGCAATTTTCGCTGGTTCCACTGTGTGGTGAGATGGAGTGTTTTTCGCTGGTTAGGGCACTCGCGGAACTATGGCCTTACATCATGTATGCGCGGGATAATGTTAGCAGCTGGTAACATTATGTGAATGGTGTGGTGGTAAAACCAGTTATCGGGCCTTCACTATTTGCGGATTGTGACGTGGTGATTAGAACAGTAAGTGTTTTCCTAAAGGATTTTTTTTTTTTAGGCAGCATTTACAGAGCGTGTCCTATTTGTAGTGAGGGAAGGAGCAAGTGATGCACTGGGTTTCGTGGCAATATTTTCTACAGTGAGATATTCTGGGGGAATGGTGGTGAGCTGACACAATTTGATTTTTCAGGAATCAGCCGTTTCTACGGAGCTTGAGTCTGCGGTATCTGTTATAGCAATAACCCGACGCCAGGGGTATGGTAATGCTTATAATTTGTGGTGGTTGGTCGGTTTGAGTCCGGCAAACGCCGCAAACCAAAAGCAACCGTGTAACCTAATATTACCAAAGTGGGTTTATTTAAGAAAACTACGCATAACTTTTATAGAAAGAAATCAAAATTAAATTTTCTTAAATAATGGCATAATGCCTGTTGGCATCCCGCAGTGATGCCAGATGTCTGGCATCGGCTACCGCGCGGTACAAAAAAAAGCGGAGAAAGCAAGATCTCGCGAGAAAGAAGAATCAACGCTATGTATGGGTTTTGTGACAGTTGTACATGGCATTCACTCTGTGCAAGCACAATAGTGCTGTGGGCCTTAGACCAGTTACAGCCTTAGTCGTGTATGTGCGCTTGCTCCATGAGGCTATGAGATGTGTAGTTCTTTAAGTAATTTCTTCGCTGACTGGTGAAGGTTTTCGTTTTTCAGATTTTAAGGACTGGGTTAAATGGGCTGAAGAGGAGCGTTTTGAAACTGGATGACAACCTTTACATGTTAACGTTATTAGGGTTGGGCTGTAAGAATAGCTGTGCTTATTGCTAAATGTCTTACAATGATAATTACTTTAATTTGTAAGTGCGCTTACCTACTATACTTAATTATTTATCATGCATTTTAATGCAAGTGGAGTTGCTTCTCGCCCATAAAGTCAGGTGCAGGGTACCTACATTTTAATGCAAGTGGAGTTGCTTCTCGCCCATAAAGTCAGGTGCAGGGTACCTATGTGTTGTTCAGAATAAGATGTTTAGTATTTCAGCAGTAATACAGTGGTGGAGTATTTGTTTACTTTGCATGTGGTGAAATCCCAGGAATGGACAAAGTCCAACTAGGATAATAAAACTTAAGTCATAAGCACAGGCAATATATATATCCAGATTCGTTGGAGTTTAAGTTGCGATATACATGTTTAGTTTTGTGAGTACTTGGTTATGATATTTGCGTATTATGGTGGAGTTGCTTATTTAAGCAAGTGCCTTGTAACATTTTCCTCACTGTGGTATGATTCATCTAAGGGAGAGGTAAATGCATGCACAATGGTAGGCCCATTTTAGTCAGTGCTGTGTCATGGATACAGCTGTTTGGTTAGGGTTAGTGCATCAGGTAGTGGATATATGGTCATGTAGTATGTATAATTTTCAAAGACCTTGCTAACGCAACCCCTTATTTTGGCATCATTCTAAAGCTATCTTTTTCTGTGGTTATTTGATGGCAGATGGTTTATATCAGCATCAGAGCAGTACATGGTGGGGCGGGAGTAGCTGCAACCACATAACCTTTTGCAGAGGTTTTTTTTTCTCTCTTTGAATGGAGACTTTGGCTGTGATGGTGGCATGGTACACATACTAATGGCATATTATGGCATATTACAGACTCAACTTGGAAAATTAAACAGGCTATACAAAATAAAAAGGGGGGGGTGGCAAAAGAGTAGAAGGTGAGCCTGAAGTCAAGATTACATTGGAAAAGTTGATGGGGGAAATATGGCAGTGGGTTCCCTTGATAGCACTCAATATTAAGATATTTGTTTGTGGCAGTGAATTTACAGTTTCGTTTCTTTTACAGATCAATGAGGGATGACCGCACAGTGGACATGGTACCAGTAGCTGCAATGATGGGAAAACACCCATCAGTGTCCTGAAGTTGATGGAGACTGCTTGGTTGGAGCAGTGCACAAGGAGGGCACAGATGTGTTGTGGTCTGGGGTTATCAAATTCCTATTTATTTTACATGCAGCATGTAATGCTCTAGTCCAAGACAGACACGGGTGGACACTCTAGGTTGAAATTAGTTACCCGTCAAGTTGTTCAGAGTGGGTTTAATGGGGTGTTTTGGTTGACATGCAGTGGAATTCATACAGCACGTATGGTATTATCTGGGAGACTAAGCTGTTCCTCAACCAGTTTCTATGAATGTCTCATAAGAGATTAAGGTCTTTACTGCAGGTAGTAGGGTATCATTTATCTGGCACTCTCAGCTGATAAAAGGTGGTTTGGTATATGTATGATTTATGAGTAGGTAGGGTTCGATGGAGCACTGTAAGCATGTAGGTGTTGGAGGGGATATGTGAGGAAATGGGTGCTTGGTGGGCACTTATTATGGCTGTATTTAGTCTTTTTGAAAATGTTTTGAGCGGAGTTTTGCAATCCTATACAAATATGGCAGGAGGTTTTGGGTTGGGGGCATAATTGGGGGGGGGTTAGTTGACAGGTTGTTAGATGGAAGGATGCCAATTTGGGGGGATGATGAATATCTGGAGTTCCAAGTCAACATGGCGTAGGTGGTTTAGTGAGTGGTTGGGGGATAAGGATTCAGTTTAGCCAATCAACATGACTGGGGTGTGGGTTTTGTTGTGCATGTTAGACGGGTGTCAGTTTTGGTTAGGATTAAAGGTTTGTTTTGAGGAGTTTGGGGTGAGTTTTTATGGGAGGCTGACAGCAGAGCATTGTTAGATTGGGGGTAGGGTGGAGATGGCTGTATTTAGTCATGCTGTTACTATTTTGTGGCTCAGCAAAGGCTAGGATGGTCATTATGTTCTGCATTTATAAGGGTTAGTAGGTGAGATGGCAGGATTGCTTTCAGACATTATATAGGGCTGCTGTTGGGATGTGTATGCAGATACCATTCAGATTTACATAATACCAAACTTAACATTAAGAGTAATATGGCTTCAAGCTTAATTCTAACTTACATGGATAGTATCAAACTCAACACTGACTAGCAGCATAGCACTGAAGCAAAATTTAACATATTTACATAACAGTGGAGGATTAGGTTGGTGGCTTGTGTGAGGGAAGGATGATGCATGGAATAGTGAATATGTGGTTGTGGTAATCTGTGGAAGAGGTCATTTAGGTGTTAGGAATTTTGGTTCAATTTCAGCTGTCAAAATGGAACATTTGTAGGGTTTTGGTGTTTGAGATGTAAAATGCCATGATGACCATTTGGAATGGTTATGTTTATAACGCATAGCTGGTTTGATGTCAGGATTGTTGTTGTGCTGACCTTAGAGATCTCATTTGGATCTCATTTGCTTATTATATTAATTGGGTGGTAAATATGGTTTAATGTGACTCAATGGTATGCAATTGCCTTTGAATGATTTTTAAGGAAGTGGGTGTAGTGTTTGGTTGTCCAATTGGTTTGCAATACCCTTGGAAGTTTTTTGAGGCTGTTGGTTGTGAGGTAAGGCTTATTTAGTTTGTGTGCAATGATTATGCTAGATTATGAGGCTATGGTTGCTACCTTAGTAAAGGAGAGGTATTAGAGGTTTGTTTAGGCTGGTGAGGTAATTGGCTATTTTGGTAGTTATGTGATAGAGTTTAGGAGGGGATGAATCAGACCCAGCTTGGTTAGACAGGATGGGGTACACTGAATGATGTCTGGCCTAACTTCGTAATTGTGGTTACATTGTTGAAAGTTTGTTGGTAAGAGGGGGAACAGTCTGGTCAGGCTGGTGGGTGGAGAAGAGGGGCAGGCTTGCCCTCTTCTGTTCCCCCTCTGGTGGTGGTTCAAGTCAATAAGTTGGGAAAGGCAAGTGAGCGATTATGCTGATTGATAAGTAAATAAGGAAGCAGAGGTAAGCTGCTTATTTGGTTGGAAATAATTCAATAAATTATATCTGAAGTGAGTGGTACGCTGCTTCATAAGTAAGTGAGTGGAGGTATGGACGCTGCTTAATGTTTACGATGAGCAGGGATGCTGTCCTTCGGTAATGTTACATCGATGTTATTTTCACCTAGTGAAATTTATGAATATTGGTTGGAATTTATGAATATTGCTTAATAATTATGTTTATGGAAGTTTAGTAAAGGTTGTCAAATGTCATTTGGTGGAATGTTTTTATTGAAGGGGACCGGGTCAAATGAGGTTTGGAACAGATAAATTTGTCCATGGACATCTTCAATTGGGGTTAGACAAAGAGGATAATAGGGATTAGGAGGATAAGGGGAGGATAGGGTTAAATAGGAATGAGGGATGTGTGGGATGAAATGAGGTAAGAGTATTGAGGGGCTTAGAGGGTTTTAGACAAGTGTAACTGGAGTAAGAGTCACATCTTTGGCATGAACTTGATACTCGCACTCTCACCCCTTTTGATAGGGGGGGATGCAGTTATTTTCAGTTTGAGTAGGGAGTAAAAGAGGGGCAGGCTTGCCCTCTTCAGTTCCCCCTCTGGCGGTGTTTCAATTTAATAAGTTGGGAAAGGCAAATGAGCAGTTATGCTGCTTGATAAGTAAATAAGCAAGCGGAGATAAGCTGCTTATTTGGTCGGAAATAATTCAATAAATGGTATCTGAAGTGAGTGGTACGCTGCTTCATAAGTGAGTGAGTGGAGGCATGGACATTGCTTACTGTTTAGGATGAGCAGGGGCACTGTCCTTTGGTAATATTACATGGATGTTATTTTCACCTATTGAAATTTATGAATATTGGTTGGAATTTATGAATATTGGTTAACAATCATGTTTATAGAAGTTCAGTAAAGGTCGTAAAATATCATTCGGTGTGATGTTTTTATTGAAGGGGACCGGGGCAAATAATATTCACTTATTTTGGCTGATGTGACTTTAGTTTATATCAAGAATTTGTAAGTTTAAGCTCGCCATGGATCTCCAAAGGAATGGATTTTGTCTGCAGGATCTCTTTTGTTGAAAACCTATTTCCCTATAGTTTTTAAAAAGTTGAACTTTCCAGACTGAAGACACAATAAACATGACAAAAGATAGCAGTTTCTATATTCCATTGTTTCTTCTGTGATGTTGTGACAGTTATTGAGGACACAGTTTATGAAGCCAACATTACAGAGAATAGTATTAATCTGAAGGTCTATGAAGCCAACAGTAAAGAGAAGTGAACTGTGACGTGAACACAGTTGGCGTTAATGAGCTAGGAACTTGATGTTTCAGATAGTCTTGTAACAAAAATTAAGGAAAACAACCTTCAGAGCACAATGATTTAGGGGATAAGTAGGCAAAGTTTTTCTAGAGTCTGTGGTGAGGTGGATATGGTTTGTGAAGTTGTAACACTTTGAAATCACAGAATTCAACATTATACTTGAAGAATTGCAAAGGAGTAGTCAAAGACTTATTTATTTATGAGTCTGAACTTAACAGATTGGGAGTGCTTATGGGGAAATGCAAAGATAAAGGAGCCATACCTTTTTTCTATGTTAGGTTCCAAAGACTATGGAAAACATTTTATTAGTTTGATTGTGAAATTGTTGCAGCAAACTCAGTCCCATATTTTGCTGAAGTCCAGATATAAACCTTGTTGCCATGTCATACCTGACTTTCCTGTTTAAAGGAATGACAGGCCAATCATACATAATTATGTTGGGAACAGGTGTCATGAGAGACCATTTACATAAATGGCAAAAGAATTTGACTCAGTCCAGGATTTAGTTATATAGAGAGCCTACTCTTAAAAATACCAGTGTCAGGAAAGTATTTTTGTATTGTTAACTCATTGCACAAACTAAAATCTGCCTTCTGTCTACATGTTTCTTCAAAAGTCATGCAAAAAGGCTTAGCCTCAAGCCGTTTTTGAAAATAAACTGTTGAATCTCTCATCTCAGTGGATGCATATTTTAGAAATGTTTACACATCCACATGCACTCCTCTCCACACACACACACACACACACACACACACACACACACACACACACACACACACACACACACACACACTCTCTGTGTACCTGGGTGGAGAATTACAACTGCAGAAGTTAGTAATTTCATGGGATAAGGAAGAAAATCTGCTAATTCTTTACTCCTGGGCAGGATAACAAAACATTGTTCTAACCTTAAGAAAGTTGCCAGTCGTTTCTATAAATCTCAAGAGTCAGGAAGGAACTGTTTATATAATGTAAGTAGTGTATTAATATTTTTAACTGGGAAGAATGTTCAACTTATATCTTGTGTAGCTTATTAACTTCCTGTAAGTAATGTTGTTTTTTTAGTTGCATTGTGCCATGTACTAAAGCTGTGAAGGAAAACTACCACATAGTATCAGGTGCATCCTTTTGATTTGTTTACCCCAACCCAAGTCTAAAGGCACTTTTGTGTTGATACTGTAAAATAAGCCTAATATTAGATGTAATGATTGTCTCTATACTCTGTTTGTACTGATAATATCAATCTACCTTTGACAGATTGTTGGGGATTGAAAGTAAACTGTAACTTGTAAAAGAATCCTTTCTGCCTACATTCTAGAGTAATTCTCCCAACTTTGAATAATTAGTGCTTAAGGGGATGACTGCTAATTGTGATGACTGAGACCTATTTTTTGCTGATTTGCTGCCTTGTTTTTCAGCCAGTTCTTTTCCTTACTGCACCGCACTGTTGTTCTAGATGGGTTGGTGCTCTTCTGCAGGCAGAAAGGCTGCTAGTAAGTTCATGTATATTACCACTACCTTTGTTGTCATCCAAAATCAAAGTAATATTGAAGTTCTACTACAAACTGTTTGAGACCATATGATCAAGTTTCTGAAAATTCAAACATCACAAAAAAAAACACAACCCCCCCCCCACTCCCTGCAAATTATATATAGCAACTCCAAGATCACACTACAGTGAAGAAAAGGGTAAATGTCCCGATCCTCATATATATAGTTACATAAAAAGTAATAAGTGTAGGGGCTTATGAAGCTGATCAGTCTTAAGCTCCTCGCATCTATGCTAGACCAGAGAAGCAAACAAATATGGAAGCAAATCTCTAAGGCTAGAATAAATAGCAGTACTTCTGAATTACGTAAGTTGGTGGAAGAGAAAGGATAGCGGTGTAAGTAGAAGACAATATTTTAATGAGTTACCTTTCTTAGAGCATGAGTTATGTCAGGGGGAAGATGATGTCTGTCTTTGTTGGAGAGGAGGTTATACATTTCACATCATGTCAGGAACATGAGAAAAGAAAACGCAGTTTGTCAGGTCTCCATATATGCCATATTCATTTGAAGAAAGCCCAGTAGGAGGACAATACATGAAGTAGTGCAAGGAAGAACATATCATGAATGAAAAGGGAAACAATTGCTCAGAACAGCTTCCTTTCACAGCCTTACTTTAAGCAAAGAATTTGTTTGCTATACATAGTAACAAAAGAAAGGAAATAGCTGCTAAGCCAACTGTTAGTGCCACCACCTATCTGAAGACTTGTAATGCAATTGCTTATATAAATGTTATGGGTGGACATCTGCAGATAAAAAACTCCAAGGACACAATTCTAACTAGATTTTATTGACCCAGTATTGTAAATAAGTGCAAATTATATTTGTGACCTGTCCAAAATGTCAAATGATGGTGTCTGACCTAGCCTTCAATACACCTTTAATTCCACTGCTTATAATAGAAGTGTTGATTGAATGATTAACATCCAGTAAGGGTCATGACTACATAGTGGTGATCACTGACTATGCAAACAGATTTCCTGAAGCTTTTCCTTTACAGAGAATGAATACTAAATCAACAGCAAATGAGCCAGTGTTATTTTCTTCTAGGATAAATTACTCCAAGAAATTCTTACCAATCATGGCATAGCATTCCTGTTTAAATTAATGCATGAGCTTTGCCAGTTCTTTAAGATGAAAAAGACTTTTGTGTACCACCCCCAGAAAGATGGGTTAGTTGACTGTTTTACTGAAACATTAATGTTTATGTTGATGAAGGTGAAATAAGAGGATGGAAAGAATTAGGGCCATTTGCGTCCATGTTTTCTTTTTGCTGGGAGGCAACTACCCCAAGCATGAAATGGATTCACTCATTTCAAAGAATCATGTGGCAGACATGATTGAGGCTTACAAGTCATAGCAAAAGAAGCATGGGGAGAGGAAACTGTGTCCTTTGAAGGTGTCACTGAACACTTTACTAACCTGCAGGGAATGTTGAACACTAATGTCCACAGTAAAGGAGAACATAGAAGGAGTAGAGGATGCCCCGAAGAAGGCATATCAATGAAATACACTTCTTAGACAGTTTAAAATAGGAGGAATAGTAGTTTGCTTGGTGCCCATTGCCAAGAACAAGTTCTTAGTAAAGTGGCAAGGATCTTTTAAAATGATACATGATATAAGTGAAATAAATTATTAAGTGAGAGAAATAAATTATAAAGTGAGAGAAATAAATTATAAAGTGAGAGAAAGTAAAAAAAAAAAAAAAAAGCAAATCTGTTATATTGTATTGTGTGTTTAATGCCTTGTTTGCAGATAAAGTCAAGACTATCATAGAGCATATTAAAGTTCAAAATATGTTAAATTTAGTATTCCAGAAACGAGATTACATGACATTAGATGTATTCTGAAGGTTATTACCTGTCAGAACAACTTAAATCCAACATAATACTAAAATTGTATCTGGTGAAAAAGCTACATCAAAGCTATATTGAATATGAGAATCCCAATAGTATGTGACTAAAGAAGAGGCACAAGAAATGTTTAAACTTGCGTAATAGATGAACTCCAAAGTGGAAAAACCCCATCATACTTGTCACCAACCCTTCTTACCCCATGCCTCTAGTGGACAAAACCATTGAAAAGTTAGGTATGGCAAATACTCTGTCTACACTTTAGATGTAAGAAAATGAACTAACATCTCTCTTTGCAATAATGCCCCTAAGCAACAAAACTTCCAAAGTTGGTGAAGGCTCGCTTGGATCCCTGGGTAATCTCATTATGTACTGTGTGTGTGTGCACATGTGTGTGTGTGTGTGTGTGTGTGTGTGTGTGTGTGTGTGTGTGTGTGTGTGTGTGTGTGTGTGTGTGTGTGTGTGTGTGCGCATGTGCGTGCAAGTATATCATTATCACCTTTATTCTTCATATTTTTTATATAGGGTCAGGGTGTTGGACTAACTGTCTCGATAAAATAACACTCTCCTTTCTTCATATTTTTTATATGGGGTCAGGGTGTTGGCCTAACTGTCTCGATAAAATAACACTCTCCTTTCTTGTTTATCAGTCATGACAGACTGTCACAGTTCTTCTTTCATGCAATCCATCCATATCCTTCATGGACATTCTCTTTTCCTATTTCTTGACTACTTCCTGTCTCTCCCAAATCATCTTCTCCAAATTTTCCTCTGCCTTTGTGCACTTTGGCATGAACCTCAATAATCTATTTGACCTTGTCTTCAACTTGTGCGACTTTAGCTTCTGCCTTGATACCTTTATTGCAAAATTTTAATTTGGCAACCTGTGTCAAAGACTTTGCCTCCTTCACCTCTAACTTCTTCAGCTGCTCAGCCGTTACTGTCCACGTTTTTGTACCATACAGAAGTGTTGGTCAAGCCACTGTTTTGTGCTCCTTTCCTTTCAATGCAGTTAGCATTCTTCTGTCATACACTTTCACTGGTACACCATGTCAGTTGGCTGCAGTCCCTTGATTCTTGATTTGACCTCCTTGTTTGGTCTTCCATTCTCCTTAACTACTCCTTACAGATAGTTAAAGCTAACATATTCCTCTGCTTCCCTTCATTCTCATTTTTCATTTTTAGTGCCTATATTTGTTGCTATCCTGTTTTGTCTGTAGTCATCTTCATCCCATGTATATTCAGATTTTCATTCCATTCCCCTATCCTGTCGATATAGATATACAGAGATAGCTATACAAGCCAAAAGACTGAACTACAGTTAATCATTCTGTACTCAATCAAAGTCAACTTCCTGAAACTCAACAAGTTGAATCACTGGAATAGGCATTATCTTCATGTCTACAGGGTGTTTGGTTTGTGCTCACCTCATAGTCATGATTCTCCATAGATTCTGAATGAAGACCAAGTCTGAGGCATGGCTTTTAATAGGCTGAGCTTCAACACCTAAAAGCTTTATTGGCTGTGGTTCAAGCATTTGGGTTTGATTATGTGAAAAACAATTACACATTTATTTATTTTGCACATTCTGGTTATTCTGATCTGAATTTACTTTTCTCTTCCTTGGATAGCCTACACTTTATTTAATATTTTAATAGTTTAAGTCTCTAATTTATAAGCATTTAAAATGTACGTGCTGTTGTACAAGTCCAAAGAATATGAATCACAGCAAATAAGGATGCACAAGTCTCTGGAATTTTATGCTATCAACATTTGCTTACAATAAGTATACTAAACATCAACTGTTTGGATATAATTCTGTTTTCCCACCAACAAAACAGAAAGGCTTATTAATAAACTTTACCATACTTTTTCTTTGCTGCTTATTATGGTACATGCAGGTATTCATATCTGGATAGATTTATCTTCCAGTAACTGCCACATCTTTGGAATATGCTGCCAATTCTTGTGAAGCAGAGCACCTCTATGACACTGTTCAAAAGGAACCTGGACAAGTGGATGGAGCACCATAATTTCTTACCAGGGATAGTCCAGACAATTTTCCTGGACATGGGCAGTCATTACTAAATAGAGTCCTGAGTATTGAGTATAGAATCATTTGTATTACATTGGGATGAAACAGCTAGAATTGGAATGACCTCTGGTTCAATAGTCTAGTAACTTCCTGTGATCCTATGGCCCAATGGGTTGATGTTTTAAATAAATGGCATCATTAGTGATGTATTAGTTTTAATAGGTAACAAATGGGCTGTCTGGCTTACATTTTCATAATCCATGCAGCTTGGTAATATCTTTACAGAATTAAAATGTAACAGTACAAGTTTCAAGAATGTTACAACCAGCTCATTGACATGGATTACGATGGATGTCATGAGCAGTGTAACATGTGAAGCAGGCTTCGCAAACTGTGCAACCATACGATATATAATTTTATAAAAGTGAATTGAGAAAAAACTTCACATTTCAGTACTTCTAATATATTAAAGATGAGGTTAAGATATGAAGAGAGTTGGATTTAAAGCCAAGGTGAGGAATCAGATGTAGTAAGAGTTATAGAAGTTAAACAACAGTAATGTTCAGGTCCTGGAAATACTGGTCATCTCATTCTTAAGTGGTGCAAGGCATGTAGGTTTTCTACAAGGTAATATTATAGTAGTCAGTTGTACAAGAAAATGGAAACACAGATGTAAACATTGAACAACATAACTAAAGACATAAAATAGCATGAAGTTTATCCAATATGTGCTTGGCTGCAAAAAATGTGAATGTTCCATGATCCTTCTAATACTAAGGTATAAAACATGCAAGTTAATAACACAGTTTAATAATTTGATACTCAGAAAGTCAAATTCCTATATGGCTTTCTAGGTGTGTTTACTATCATGTGGTTGCCTGACAGATGTTAACAATTCTTTAATCTTGAGACCACAAGGTACAAACCCATTGGGCATTAATATGATGCTCTAATAGATGGCATCACAAGCAAATCACAGAGAAAAAATGTCACTTGTGAATGACATTTCATTTTTGCACTTTATGTATATTTTACACTGATGTGTTAGCATGCAGATGACGTAGTCTTAGTGCCATTATTGTAATGCAGTTATTTCATTTTACGTGGATACCATTAATTTATTTGGCTGACATGATTATGCTTGACGTTTAATTCTAATGTCATAATGTGAATCTAAAAAATAAAATAGGTGATTTTCTGTGTAGGTTAAAAGCAAAAAGTAATTTAAAAAATCACTAGAAGTAAAACTGAGATGCAACAGCTTGTGGCATACTGAAAAATATGAGGCAGATTTTTTTTTACCTCTGCAGATCCGAAAATAATGCTTTTTCTTTTAATGACTTGTATCTCACATCACCCATTGTAGGCAGGGCATTTCGTTCAACAATTTTCAGTTATAGGGCAATCTGAGAGCATTAGTTGAATTACAATGAACTTTATTTTAGTATAAAATATAGGAATGAATCCCAGTTAAAGTGTTTAATACAGGCCAGCATTAAAAAAATGTTATTACACCATAAAACACTGAAAAGGACAAAGCTGTCATATCTTATCACTGTAATTGTGAAGCATTTCTCAAAAAGACCCTTGTGGATGGAGCTAAGCATATTACCAGGGCATGAGCTAAATGTCCTGATTCTGACAATTAAAAGGTGACAGTGGTAATTCCTGTAAGAAAGTCCTACAAGCAGCAAATTACAGTAATACTATTAAATACCTTCAGCCTCGTACTCCCTTGGAAGTAGTAGCTTTATACATATTTTCATGTCTTTACTTTGGATGAGTTTTTACATAGGGTTAAAAAAAAGAAGAAAAAAAAGAAAATGAAAAAAAATCTTCTGTGGAAAGAAATTCTTAGGCTATATGATGCATCTCTTTTCTTCTGAGTTCCCACCCCTTTTAAATCCCATTACAACTAAACAACATTGTAGAACAACTGGCCAATAAGATAAGTCTTTCTGCCTCAACAGCTATAATAAAATAAAGTTGTTTAAAGTTGCTGCTTTTAATAGATCCAGAGAAAAATCAATCAAAGCAATTAACTCCTAAACCTTCTCTTAAATTCCTTAAACTTGTCATTTATGCTTTCTAACCCAGTGAAGCAAATCACTAACAAAGGTGGTTTTCGAGCAACATTGATAGCGTGGTAATATGATGTTTTCTGTAATATAAAAATAACAAAGGATCAGGTTGAATTCATGTAGGACCTTGGTTCAGCTCATTTTGTTTGTATATGCATATAAGGGCATATAAAAGTATCAACATTTTCATAAAACTACATCTAATGAGTCTAGCTTTACAGTAGCTGCATATCTTTACTGTTTCAAAGCAGCATAGCAAACAACAAGCATTCATTGTTGCTTTGATGTTGTAATTTGCTACAGGGGCAACTTTATTCTTCCAAGTGTGCATATGTTCATGGGTTCAGTTGTCAAAATTATAATCTCATGTCTTTTAACAAGCTTGTCATAAAACCATTATCAACATTTTCTGCTCATCTGTGTGTGTATATGTGGCAAGATTATTTCTGAAGAAAGTTAATGACTGACTTCTCTTGTACTGATTATAAAGAGAGCCTTCAGGAAAAGCATTGTTTAATACACAGGAACAAAGATGAGATGTGCTATTCCACCAAGGCTGTCATAAGATGAACACGTCACGTTAAAAAACAAATTCTTTAATACAAACAATAAAAAGTGGCATAAAACAAAGTTCTAGGGTGGATAAGCACTTTCGGTAAAAACCTTTTTCAGATCCTCACCCATTAACCAAGGATCGTTCTTATAAAAGAAGTAGTAGCCAATCATCAAGAATCAGGAACAAGCTGGAACAATGAGCTTCTCAAACTTAATCAACCATTTAGCATATCAGGATGGCCAAAGAGAGACTATCAGGAACTATTCCTTCCAATCAGGAGCATGCCTGTCTCAAGTTCATTCAGAATCACAGTAGAGCCAATCAACAAAAAACAGGAACAAGCTGGTCCAGTGAACTAGTCATACTGAACTAACTGTTTAGCATAACAAAGGGACCAATCATCTTTAATCAGGAAGCTATTTTGCTGTTTCTAATTTCTCCAAGTCATTTGGGTTTCTAATACCTTGACAGGAATGGACCCCATTCCTAAGTCAAAGTATGATTAAAGTTCATGAAATTAGTATTGTTTTACTCTTTGATGTTAGCCAAAAGTGTTCTTCGCAGCACCTGCTATGTGCCCAGTAATGACTCCTTCTGCAATTTGTAAGGTGTTACAGGAATTGGTAACATATCTAAATACGCATGTAATTTCTTTTTTATAATACCAGTTGCTCCTACTACTACTGAAACTGTCTGGGTATCTTTCTTCCACATGGCTCTAATTTCTACCTGCAGATCCAGGTATTTTATGACTTTGTGTCTCTCTGTACGCAAGACACTGTAGTCACTGGGTGTGGTGATTTCAATGATCAATGCTACTTTTGTCTTCTTTTCTTGGACCACTATATCAAGTTTTCTAGCATCTATCTTTTGAACTGTTGGTATTGGGTGATCCCATGTGATATAAACTTCATAATTTTCTATGATTCTTTTTGGCTCATGTTTCCAGTGTTTTTCAGCCACTTCAATACCATAATATTTCCACAGTGTCCAGTGTAACTGTCTTGCCACATTATTATGCCTTTCAGTATACAGTCACTCTCCCATTAGTGCATCGCAACAAGGTATGTGATTGTTTCCAATTTGGTTTTACAAATCCTACATATGTCTGTTTCTCCCACATGTACAATGGACTTTATAAACATACATAGCCCACTATCTTGGGCTGCCAATATTAACCTTTCATTTCTTGATTTAAATTCACCTTTCCTTAACTATTCCTGCGTTCGTTCTTGATCGATATTAGACTCTTCCAGAAGTTTTCTATACTTGCAACTATATTAATGTTTTTTCCACATTTCTTGCCTTCTCATCTGGTCTTTCACCTTATATTCTATCTTTTGGTTAGCACATTCAGTGGCTGCCTGTTTTTTATCCACTTCTGGTTTGATTTCCATTCCTGCTTGACGTCAATATGCTTCTGCTAAATTAAGCAGAGATATTATCTTAGATTTATTCTCCTCATGTTTCAAAACTTTCACTACATTTGGATCTTGTGAAGTCACTAGATATGTTGGAGTCCCACGATTGCAGATCTATACATCCCTCCTTCAGAACGGGGAATGTATAATCTTGCTATACACTGATTTCTATAAATCATTTTGTAAGCATGAAGCATCCTTCTTGTTTTAATATCCAGTCTATCCAACACTTTTTGAGAGCCAGTCAATCACTCCAAAACTATAACTTAGGAAAAGAAGAGCAAATTGATTTATAGTTTGGATCTTATTCTTAGATGTCAATGCTGTTTTTAGGATTAATTTAAGTCTTCTAAAGTACTCCCTAATGAGTTTTATTCACATTTGTACGTGTTTTATTGCTGATCCTTCATCAATTCCCAAGTATTTATACACACCCTCTTGCTCAAGTTCTTTTATATCGCATTCTTGTCCCAAACTGATGTTTTCCTGGTGATGCAGTTTTCCTTTTTTAAAGGTTGCTTTTGCACATTTATCAAAACCAAATGACATTCCAATATCATCTGAAAAAGATTTGACAACCTGCAGCTCTGCTTTCAAGTCCTCATCTGATGAGCTATACAGTTTTAAATCATTGACAAAGAGAAGATGAGAAGTCATTAAACTTTGTTGTTTTCTAGGAGCCAAATTGTAGCCATGACCTAAGCTGTTAAGTAACCAGCTTAATGGATTAATGGCAAGGCAGAATAGCAACAGTGACAACGAGTCACCCTGGAATACCCCTCTTTGAATTTTTGTCCCTGGGATAATAGTCTGCCCTTCATCATGGCTTAATTGCAATGTGGTCTGCCACTGTTTCATGGTTACTGTAATCAGTGTAGGCTGTATCTTATACATTTGTAAGCACTCTTTTATCCATGAATGTGGGATACTATCAAATGTTTTTTTGTAGTCAATCAATCACATACTTACATTCTTCCCCTTCTTACAGTTCTCCACTATAACTTTGTTGAACAACAAATAATCCTTTGTTCCATATGACTTTCTTTTATTGCCTTTTTGTTCTACTACCATAATTGAGTTTTTTTTTAAAATGACTATAAACTCTGTCGGCATCAGTTCTCGTGTATAGTTTATATGTCACTGGAAGACAAGTTATTGGTCTATAATTTTTACGGTAGCTTGCAGGTTAACTCTTAAGTAAAAGCATTGTTTTTCCTGTTGTTAACCAGTCTGGTGTGTGTTCGGGGTGCGGATATAAATAGTTCTTATTCATGGCTAAATCCTCGTAGAAAGAAGTTAATACTTTAAGCCAAAAGTTAGGTACTGCATATGGGAGTGGGGTTTTTCAGTTAGAGGCTTTTCTTAACTTTGTTTCAATCTCTCTGGTTGTTATTTCATCCCATTTTATATCCTGTACCTTTCAACTTCTTATTCTTTTATTTACTTCTATCCATTTAGCATGTTTGTTAGGTTCCACAGGATCTTCATAGATATTTCTCCAAAATGTATCTACTTCCTTTTTTTTGGGCGGTCTTTCAATTCCTTTTACCTTATTTCCTAATTCTCCGTAAAACTTTTTTGGGTCATCAATAAATTGCATATTTTGTGCTTTTCCCTTATATTTATCTTCTTATCTTCTAAGTCTTTCTGCCTGTTTTTGAAATTTTTAGTTTGATATCTCTAATAGTGCATACTAGATCCTGGTCTGTTCTAATACTGCACATTGCTTTTATCACATCTATCTTTCTTAATATTTTTGTAGATATATTCCCTCTTCTATAATTTTCTAACAATGACACTTCTTGTCTTAGCTGCTTTATAGTTTTCTCTATTCAATATTTCCATGATGGTATTCACTTTTGCCCCCTCTTTTCCCTTGTTACCCTGTGTTCCTCTGGTAGAACTTTATCAGTTATTAATTTAGCAGTACAGTAATATATTCTGTTTACGTCTGTTATATTGCATAGATCTCTATGGATAGTCCTAATTACTATGTTCATTTGTTTTATCAAGTTTCTAACTTTTGGGGTCTTATCAACCTTTTGCAATCTACTTCTCTCATTGATTTTCATATATCTGTTTTTGTCTATTAAATCAATCAACTCTTCTTTTAACTCATTTTCTTCCATACTGAGGGCACATCCCTTGTTCTCCATTTCCTGTGGGCATTCTATAAAAAGTTCTATAGCATCTTCCTGTGACACATTATCTTCAGTTTTGTCCTGTGTCATTTGTTCTGTCATATGGGAACTCACTGACCTATCACTCCTCAACATTGACTGCATCAGAGTTTCCACAGTTTCCTGTTCCTTTCCTTGCTGTCTAGCTTCAAGTGAATCTTTATACTGGTTTCTTGTGGAAGGCACCAAAATATCTTAATATGGCACCTGACCAATTGCTTCCTGTTCCACTGTTTTCCCCTTAATTTGGATATCCATTGCTCTATCCTGTTTTGGTGCTTTCTGTATTTGATTTACTACACTGAATCCTTCTTTTTGCAGCTGTTCCATAGCCTCAGTTTCTGTTTCTCTGGCTTCTCCATTACTAATCTCTTTTTCTTTTTTTCCTCTTAGTCTTCTTATTTTGCATTGTAAATTTTTCCATATCTGGATTCCTTTCCCTATATTTTTCTTCAAATATCTTTGGTGCTGCTGTTTTTCTATTGATTAGTTTTGCTTTCTCCTTTATATAAGTATTACATCATGTTAAATCTCTTTTCCTTTCCCCGTCCATATTTCTTCGTCACATGTCTCTTGATCTTTCTGTTTTCCTTATTTTGAGGACTCACTCCATCATGATGTGATGTAGTCTGTTTTAGACCTTCTACACTAAATCCATCACTTGACAGACACTCCATAACTTCAACTTCTATTTCTTTAACGTCTGTTTTACTAATCATCTTTTCTACATTACATCTTTGTGCTATTAATCTTTTTATTGCGAAATTTTCCATATCTGGATGCCTTTGACTGTATTTCTCTTTGAATATCTTTGAGACTGCCTTCTCTATTTTAGTTAACTTGGCTTTCTCCTTTGCATAAATATTGCACCATATCAAATCTCTTTCTTTCCCATGTCCATATTTATTTTTTATATTTTTCAAATATCTCTAAGTTTTGTTGTTTATATTTTCTAACTTCCATAGATGCTTCTTTTTCCAAAGAGATCAAAGCTTTGTTTTCACCAGTAGGAACCAAGTCATGACTATTCATAGTCAGGAAGCTTGTCTTCCAATAGAAATTAGACCTTGACTATTCATGTTCATGTGAGGAAAATAGCCAGTGAAAACACCCAGTAGAAGCAAAGGGAAACTAAGGAGCAAAATACAATGCCCATGCTGACTTAGATGCAGGCCTTCCTGAAAGATTGCATGGTTTTTATTTTCTATCAGTAAATTGGCTCTGTTTCTTAGCCGAACACTTTGATTTTCTGATCAAATGACTATGCACAGTGACAGTTGCAATCAGCCGATCAAGAAAAATATCTTCAAATGTAAATAAGGCAATATCTATTAGTAATTGCAAGACCAAAGTAACCAATCAACTGTGGTCAAAAACACCTTCTATTTATATGAAAGGAAACAAAGCAAGACAACAGAGTTCATAGCCTGAATATACTCAAGTCCATAATGCAATCAGCATGTTACATTAGATCAACAGCATTTCTTGACAAGGCCTCTTGCTTTTAAATTGGGCTTAAGGGTGATAACAATTATTAATTTTTTTTGGCTGATAATGATGACATACTTGGCGGATCAGTTCCTATTGTGCACTATAGTTGTCACGATTCCCTGAAATGTTTCCCACAAAACACACCGGTTTCATTTTATGGCCATAAGTATGCTAAGAGAGAATTTGAGAAGGGGTAATATATATAACAACACTGAACTACAAGAATCTAAATGGATTATGGAACTCAGAGCTGATCGTCTACCTGGTCATAATCGTGTTATCCCCCTTAAGCCCATTTTAAAAGCAAGAGGCCTTGTCAAGAAATGCAGTTGATCTAATGTAACATGCTGATTGCATTACATAAATGAGTATATTTGGGCTATGAATTCTGTTGTCTTACTTTCTTTCCCTTCATATAAGGAGAAGGTGTTTTTGACCACAGTTGATTGGTTACTTTGGTCTTGCAATTACAAATAGATATTGTCTTATTTACATTTGAATATATTTTTCTTGATTGACTGGTTGCAACTGTCACTGTGCACAGTCATTTGATCAGAAAAACAGAGTTCTGCTAAGAAAGAGAGCCACTTTACTAATAGAAAAGAAAAATCATTCTATCTTTCAGGAAGGCCTGCATCTAAGTCAGCATAGGCATTGTATTTTGCTCCATAGTTTCCTTTTGCTTCTACTGGGTGTTTTCAGTGGCTCTTTTCGTCACATGACTATGAATAGTCAAAGTCTAATTTCTATTGGAAGACAAGCTTACTAACTATAAATAGTCATGACTTGGTTCCTACTGGCAAAAAAGCTTCCTGATTAAAGACGATTGGTTCCTTTGTTATGCTAAATAGCTGGTTCAGTATGACTAGTTCAGTGGACCAGCTTGTTCCTGTTTTTTGTTGATTGATTCTACTGTGATTGTGAATTAACTTGAGACTGGCATGCTCCTGACTGGAAGAAATAGTTTCTGATAGTCTCTCTTTGGTCATCTTGATATGCTAAATGGTTGATTCAGTTTGAGAAGCTCATTGGCCCAGCTTGTTCCCAATTCTTGATGATTGGCTACTACTTCTTTTATAAGAACAATTGTTGGTTAATGGACAAGGATCTGAAGAAGGTTTTTACCGAAAGCATTTAGCCACCCTAGAACTTTGTTTTATGCTACTTTTTATTGTTCGTATTAAATAATTTGTTGACATGTTCATCTCATGACAGCTTTTATTATATGTCTCATCTTTGTTCCTGCATTTTCTCTACTTGTTGAGGCTACCTTTGGTAATGTAACATTTTTTTGTTTTTACATTATATTGTTTAATACGCTGTCTGTTGTTTAGAGGACAAAAACTCTATATATGACCCAGATAATTTGAGTTTAATTTGATGTACAGGCTATTTAGGGAATGAGTGAACAACAAATGTTTACTCACCCACCCTTATGGAAGGCATGGGAGGACAACTGGTTTCCTTGTCACATGAAAAATGAGGCTTATAGGCAAAATGGTAATTCAAACTATGACCCTGACATACCTAACCTTAGCTATCAGCCTTAATTAGCATATGAGAGGGCTCACACACTTGAAGTGGGAGGGTGTAGTTGGCCCTTACAACAACACCAACACCGTATCAGCAACTAAGGGGGGGGGGGCTGTGGAATAAGAAAAAAAAACTGTTGTCTGCTTGAATTAGGGCCTCATTAGTTAGTTCTCACCCTATGCTGGCTTATTAGGCTAAATAACCATGTAGGGCTAATGATTTGCTGAGACAGTCAAATGAATAAAAAAAGCCATTGTTCAATCTAGCTCTCACTTTTTTCTAAAGCTGATATTTGTTTCTATATTAAGTTCACTCGATATCTTTCTAATTTTCCCATTAGTACAAGAAAGGCATAGGGTTGAAAACAGATGCTGATTTGTAAGCCAGCAGACATTACATATAAATATAAACAAGCACTGTGTATAATACACCCCCCCCCCACACACACACACACACAAACTGACGATTCAAAGATCACTCCAAGTCTTTTAATGCATTCTCCCATCTGGTAGTTCGGGTTTTCTCCTCTCCTTCACAGTTTGCAGTGCCTATAAATAACCTATATATTCTCAGTGTAATGATATTCTCTGTAGCCTTTCTGAATAATTCATTTTTTTTCCATCTTCATCTCTATGGCTAAAAAAAAAAGATAGGCAAAGCCTTGTCTATGATCCAGATGACTAAAGGCTGATTAGTGGTTCTGTTGCTGGACAGACCAGATGGGAGTGGGTAGACATGAGCAGCTAACATCATTTCTTCCATCTTCTGGATATTGGCAAAAACTTTATCCACCCCTTAGAACCTTTTCTAGGCAATATCAAGACTGGTAAAACCAGCAACGTAGTAAAAAAATCAAAACAACCTTAAGGTGCTACTGCTCAGTGTTAGTAGCCTTAACAAGAAACTCTACATCCTATAAGATCTCCACAGGCTGGAGAATATAGGCATCTGTGCTGTTATTGAGACTTAATTTAAAGTTGCAGAAAGTACTATGGCAGTGCAAGTTTACAGTGCCTTCCACACATTTGGATCAACAGCAACACAAACAGGGACTAAAAGTGAAGGTTTATTAAATTCATCTTAGCAACAAAAACAATTCCTTGTTAGTTAAACAGAATGATACCCTAAACTTCATCCACATCCAGGTCTCCATAGACAAGGTTCTGTACCATATCCTGGCCAGATACAAGTCACCATCTATGACCAACAGAGCTCATAATGTGTACCTGGACCTATTAGAGGCATTGAAGAGCCAGCAAAACACCATATTAATGGGAAACCTTAATTACCCATCCACATTTCCTGGACTTTGTCAACACAAATAACCTGGACCAGATATTGCACACTCCAGTCAGGGGCTGGTGTTGACCAGCATGGGAGAGACTTACACACCCTCATGTGTCACGTCCTCATTGAAAAGGTCAGATCACAAAGCTATTAAAATCAACCAGGAAAACTTAACTAAGTGAAAGTTTGCCAAAATTCAAGGTTCCTACAAACCCCGAAAGCACAGCTGTCTATGCAAATTTGTTCAGAAAAACCCTGTACAAACATGCAAATGGCTGCCAGAAGTAAGCCCAGATCTAATATCAAAAACAAACTTCACTGATGGAATTGTAACCATACCAGGATTTAAAACAACAAAAAAAAAAATCATGGCCAAAATCAGATAGAGCAAGTCTCACAGAGACAAGAGTTCTCTGATTCAACTAAACAACAAGCAAAGAGGACTAATACAGTCCAACAAGATACGAGGTCCGGATAGCTAATGAGGCTTAGGACTATCACAAAGCCTTCCACAACTATGCTAGGAACCTGAATGATAGCAGACAACGGTGTGCAGAACTGGTGGTAATTGACACCATTAGTAACCAACGTGACAAAGCCAATCTTCTAGCTAATAAATTTAGCTCATACTTCACCCTCACTCACCCCCACTACCCTAGTGAAATTCCATTCTAGCATATAACCCCAACTATCAAAAGGGAGCAGGTCTTGGAACACTCAATAAGGCCAAAAATACTGGTTCAGTAAGCCCCTACAATATCCCTCCTTGCTTCCTAAATAGTATCAAACATGACATATCTGGACTACTAAAGGCACTGTTCAACTACAGCCAGAAAATAGGTTATGTACTGAGTGAATGGAAGGCCACAATGGTCATCTCTCTCTCCACAAGGGTGGACCATCAACCGACACAGGGAAATGCAGGCCCATCGGTCTGACAAGTCTAATATGCAAAGCCATGGACTGAATTATCATGGAAATGAACAACAAGGATATTGGCAACCAACAGACCTTGGATCGATTCCAGTTTGGCTTTGTCAAGAAAAGTTCTTGCCTACTCAACCTGTTAGACTTCTTTGAGAGGGACAGCTAAGGATGAGGGAAAAAAGGTGCAAACCATCTACCTTGACCCTGACATGGTATAAGATACAATGCCCCACTTAGGTATTGCTGAAAAACTCTTAGAACTAGGCATAAATCCCTACATATCTCACTGGATAGATTGCTCACAGATAGGACCTAGCAGTCAATACTGGTGATACCACTTCCACTAGGACACCAATCACCAACAGAGCACCCCAGGGCTCTGTGATGGGTCTGCTCCTGTTTAACATCTACTTCTCAGAAGTCCAGGCTAATGTCAAAGGCCTCTGGCTTACCAGGTTTGCTGATGACTGTAAATCGGGAGCTATCATAAATTACCCCCATGACATAAATATCCTACAAGAGGTAAGATGCAAGCAAATGATAGGTTCCACAGCCCAGATTAAAACTCATGTAGAAATGCATTATAGCGCCATTTGAGAAGTCATCCACCCAAGCTACTTATTCCATTAATAAAGCACCACTAAAAGATCATCCAGTAGTTAGGGATTTGGGAAAATACATTGATAATAACTTGGCCTTCAACCAACATTTAGCCAGGATATTAAGAAAATCATTCTATGTTGCCCAACTCATAAGCAAGGGTATGGCATCCAGGTTTAAGGATGTTATAGTAACACTCTACTCAGCCTTTATCAGACCAGTCTTCAACTACAGTGGTCCCTTTGGCATGTACCAGAACAGGCAACAATTGGAATACCCTCAAAGGTTTCTCACCAGGAGAATCCAGGTTATGAATACTCTGTCCTACACACATCACATTAAGGTCCTATCTTTACTCAGTCTCCTACAGGTTACTGAGAGATGATCTTTGCCAGGTATATGGCATATGAGGCATCCCCAGACCCTGCTCTGATGGACCTCTTGCACATCCACAAAAAAAAAAATAGCACCAGGACATGATCAGGGCTGTGACATTAATAAATCATGCTGGAGAGACAGATGTGTTTCAAAGGATCCCCGCACAATGAAATATGCTTCCAGTCTACATGAAGCAAAGTTCATCCCTGACCCAATTCAAATGAAACCTTGGTCATTGGATGGGAATTCATAAATTCACCCACAGTCTGACCCTCATGTCTCTGAAGGACAGAGGCTGACAATAAGTTAACTAATCCCAAAGTACTGTACCCCCCACATAACCCTTAGCTACTTTCTTACTAACATACCACCACCATGAAAGCATCTAATGCACTCAAGGACAAATCTGGGTTGTGTTGAATGGGTAGGCTTATAAAGACCCTGATGATCAATAGCCTAGTACATATCTATGAACCTATGAACCCAAGGGATGGAGGTGGCCCAGTGCAATGCAATGCAAACACTTGGTAGCGAAAGATCTGTATGGCATGTCACAATGTATGCCTGGTAAAGTGAACTCAGCTGTGCCAAGCTGCATCTACATGACACACTTTATATAATGCATGGGCAGAAAATGCACACCTACAGTCTAAGGTATAGCAAGTCATCAAATCAGCTGTCAGGGAAGGGATAGATCAAATCGGTGAAAATACCCCTCAAGGCTGCTTAGATGATGTCCATTGTATAAATGACTCTCAATTTGATGATCTACAAGTCTGTTATAACTTTTCTATTTGTTTCAGCTGATTTTTCTGAAGGCTGCAAAATGAAGCCCTCTATTTAATAAGGGTATGAATCAGTGAGGTATAAGATGGTACTTCTCTCTCTTTTGTGACTAAACATATTTCATAAAAATAAATTAACTGTAGAGTGTTGTTGCCTGCCCTTAATAGATATTTGCTGGTTAAAGTTAAAAATATTTTCTGACATTTACTACACTAAAGCATTACTGATATCTGTCTTTATAGCTTGACTATCCTTTGAAATCATAATTTATGCTCTGTTTTTGACACATCTCATGATGCTACATTTACAGACATTGAGCTAATGGGAGTGCCATGCAGCCTGAACATTGATGGCAGATATAGGGGATAGTTCACCCTATGTACCCAAATATTTTCCCTTAATTAGCTGACAATGTACAGCTTTCACAGAAAGGTAACTCTGCTACTTAATAAAGATTATTGGAATATTCTATAAACATTAGAAATACCTTAGCTCAAGAACAGAGAACAAATTGAATCACATCCTTAATATGTTTGGCCTTCAAAATGGATCATGTACCATTTCACTACTCTAATTACTTGAAGTGACACAATATTCTGTATCTCTTCATATCAACCTGGTAGGTGAATAGTGATCTTTAGTACTCCAACTGCATCAGCATCTTTTCTAAAGCCACCCAAACTAAACAAGTACATGGAGTTGGACTATTACAATTCTCTTCTTATATATTTCTCTTAAAATGTAGATCATCACAAACCTTTAATTTACAAATCTGCATCCATATTTTAAGTATTCTGCTAAAATAATAATCCTTTCAGGCTAGACCACACATAATCAAAGATTTATATTTGACTATGTGCATAACCAGAACTAGAGCTGATTGACAAGAAGACACCAACAAGAGAGGAAAATTTACTGAGACAAATTCCCATGCTTGACATCATCCTTTTGTATCTTAACAGTCATAAGATAGCAGATATTCTTCTTGAAATATACCGCTAGGTTATTTTACACTCCAGATAATCTCACAGATACTTTTCCAGAAGTGTCAAATCACAGCTGCCATTACATATGCATACTAAACTCACAAGACGTGTGTTCATATTTTTCTGACTGCATCATTTTGAAGGGCTTTGGAGAAGTCTGGGGAAGATATATTAGGCATTATTCCAAAACATAATGGGCAGTGATGCAGAGTTGTTACTATTTAACATCTGTTTTGCAGTAGAGCTCAGAAATGCCTTCTCCTATTTTCTGATAATCATGAGGCCAAAAAGATTTATCGAGGCAAACTGTCTGGGTCCTCTATAGAAGAAGCAGACTGATGGAGACTCGTATATCAAATATATCATATGAAGTTAATTATCAATAGGCACCAAATGCAATATAAAGAATATGCAAAGTGGGTATCATATATCAATTATAGAGTAAAAATTTTGGGTGCCTCCTCAATATACAATTTTAATTAACTTGTGTGTGTGTGTAAATATATATATATATATATATATATATATATATATATATATATATATATATATATATATATATATCTGAGGGTTACCTTTTTGTACTTTAATATTCACTTCATCGGGTGAGTTTTTTGTTTGGATGATTTTTCAAAAAGTGTATTTTGCCAACTGTGCTAGGTTGTGTGCTGGGGTTATCAAATATGGAAAAGTTTGACTATTATGGGCATTGTCAAGAAATGTATTACTGTGTGTGAGGTAGCACTTTATAACAGTAATTGATTTTTTTTCAGAAATGCATTTTTCTACTTTGTAGGAAGATTCATCAATGTCATTGCTGTTCTTACAGATAAAAGTATTGAAGTGTAGATTGAGAGAAGATATCACTGGTTTTCCATAACAGGCTTTCTTCTGCTTCATTTTGCACATAAGCCACAGACATCTATTTACCTTTACACACTGTTTGCTTTAAATAGTAGAACTGCATTTTCAGTTCAGAAGGATATTGTTAACATTAGCAACATGTTGATTTCTGCTATTTTTTGATCAGTGCTTGGATAACATCTATTTTCTGTTAACCCCCCCCCCCCCATCCTCTTTTTAATCTCACTGCTTTAAAAATAAATAAATCTCCCCTTTCATTGGTCACTTGCTGGCTGATGCTCTCTTGTCCACAAGAATGTTACTGTTAGCAGTGCTTGCAGGGTGAAACAAAACTACAAAATGGTGAATTCATAACTGGAAAGAGCTTGGTAGGACTTGTTTCCATAAGTTATCATTGACTAGATAAACCCAAACTAAGTTATGTCTATGCTTCATACTGTATGACAGTGTTCTTAACAACACATAACAGTCATGAATAAAAAAACAGTTGCATCACAGTTATTGGCATAAATATAATTTTTTGCCTTATCTCGCACCCTGGGTATTACCAGGAATGACACATTGGCAAAAATATGGAATAAGTTGAATTAAATCAGTGTATTTTCTACATAAAACTCTTGTGTTAAAAAGATAGAATGACTTCATGTATGATAGCAACATGCTTGATAAAGAGTAAAAGTTGCAAATAAACTTTCTTTACCATACCAGTTTAATAACTTGTGTATAACTGCCAGGAATAAAATTCATTCTATTTATGATTGTAATTTGTATAGTGATTTTGCCCTTAGAGGCTAGATATAAATTTATCTTGTATAGTACAGAAAATGAATATCATGGCCTCTGGTCAATCCTTCATAGACAGCAATCAAAAATTTCATCGAGAAAATTTCCCAGGTGAATTCAAAGATATTAAGAATATGCACTTAAGGTGGCAGGTATATTAAGTTTTATGAAAAATCAAGACCAGGATTTACTCCATGCATTCAGGAGAACATTTGGTACCAGAACAGAAGCAAATCCGTTATCTGTCACTAACTTTTAATTCTATCAAGAGAAGCTGGAAATGTATTACTAAGGATTCATCACTTTTAATTAGGACAACAGCAAGAATATTACCTTGCTTCCTCAACAGCAGTCAAGGAATAGAAGGATGATGTTATACTTGAACAGCTTTAGAGATTATAGAGCATAAGCCATTCATGTGCAAAAGTTTCTGCTGACACTGACTTTTATAATGATTTTCTATTGATGTTATATATTAATAAACTTTAAAATTATGTAAAATGCATGTGTAGTTTGAAATATCTATGTATGCACTGATCTATCTGTATGCACACATGTATATACACACACACACACACACACACACACACACACACACACACACACACACACACACACACACACACACACTTACAATCGTTCATGATGTCTTTGACACCAGCTCTTCATCTGCCACATCATGTCAAAGATTATCAATCAATTCACCTTATTACACTGCTCATAGATAAATAGAAACCATAATTTCACAAACTTGAAGTCTTCTCTATTAAACATCTTTGTTATTTAAATTGTTAAATGATTTATAAATGACTGTAACGCTGATATAATATTTATCATCCTAATTCAGTATGCATTATTCCACAGAAAATGGAAACTACACATATTCCAAAAATAGTCATAACTTTATGTTTAATGATGTAGACTGCATTATGATAACCAATACCATTTATCTACAGCTGATGATTTTCTTGTTTTGCACAGTCTTGCATTGACTTTCACACTGAGGCATATCACACTGAGGCATAACAAAGGAAAGAGCTTATTGTACATATAGTTCAGGTTAGGCCACTGACAAAAGATCAAGACATCAACGGGTTAACCAACACATTTATTTTCACAACAATTAGACTGTGAGTTAAACCATCCAGTACAAAGCACTTCCCATCATCATTCAAACTATTGTACTTATTTTTCTGTGGGCCTCAATGAATCACATCATTTCTCAGTTTTACCTTATTGGAGCCTGTGTTTAAGACTATATTAGTTCCTTCTGTGCAGAGGACCATCCCCCATCTACCCATTCCTAGGTGAGAAGCTGAATGGAATAAATAACCAAGAGCACTGCACCAAAAATAAAAATCCAACAGTTTTATTCCACCATGATAAGAGTTTAGCGCTTCCGTCAAAAGTACATAAAATTGACTTCTTCAGAACTACATGACAAACAAAATGCTGATTTAAATAGCCTGCCCTACTCAACAATTAGTCAAACAAGAAAGACGTAATTTCCTGCTAAAAATGTCATTTCCTGCTAAAAAGTATATAATTTCCTGTTAGAAAAAGATATCATTCCATGCTAAAAAAAGTACTACCCCACTAAAATAATACAACTGAATTATTGATCCATTGATCCCCCAAAAATGGAGCTTATGTTAAAAACATTACATAAAAAACATCTTTTAGTTTTAACATTGAACTAATGGAAGTTTTATCATTGAGCCCAGGTGGCACGCATGCATTTAACCTTATTTGCAACTTGAGCTCTAAAAATTAAAGAAAATCATCAACAGGTCCACCCCTTGTATCAAAGTCGACCTTCTCTAATACAAAAAACTTGAAACAGTGTGTGGGATATAATTTAATATGCTTAAATAAGGTGTTGGTCTCCCTATGTTTGTTAATATCACAACTGTGTTGATAGATCCATTGTCTTAAAGCTCGGACAGTCTTACCCACATAGTAACAGTCACAACCTCTACAGGATGCAACATATACAACCCCCTTGGTGTAACAATAGTACTTTTTATGTGAAGTGATTTTACCAAAATTCCTAAGTTTAATAAATTTGGCATCAATCACAAAAAACATTGGGTGCATCTTCCACATTTGAAAGTACCACATAGTCCAGATGCCACTTTTTTAATTTCAACTAAAGCTTTGAAAGGTGTACACTTTTTGTACACAAACAGGGGGTTTTCACCTAGTTTATTAATGATATGCTCATCAATACGAAACATGTTCCAACAATCACAAATGATGCTTTTGATGTAAAAAAAAATCAGTAGTGAAAGGTAACACTAATGCCCTGCTATAGTTGTTCATTCTCTCAGTTGCTAGGGGCCTGATAAGCCCCAGAGGGTTGCCCAATAATGTTCTATAAACCCCATTAGTTCTTTTTTGTTAGACCTCACCTATTATGTCCTTAACAAATTGAGGGGGTAACCTCTTTTCTTTAACATACCCAGTAGGAAGTCGCACTCTCTAAGATAATCAATATCCTCAGATACCATTCTGGCCAATCTAACACATTGTCCCTTCACAAGGGATTTCTTCTGGTGCAAGGGGTGCCAACTCTCAAAGTGCAAAAGAGTGTTGGAGTATGTGGGTTTCCTATAAAGATGTGAGGTGAATCTCCCCTTGAAATAATCCTTCCTGATGGTCACGTCAAGGTAATTCAAAATATCATGGTCCTTGGTCATGGTGAACTTCAGAAAAGTGGTGTTGTTAATATAAGTAAAGAATCTATCCAACTCATCTTCACTACCATGCCAAAATAAAAACAAATCATTAAGGTACCGCCCATACAGCACCCACATGTCCTTGAACTCGGAGTTGACAATATACAGGTCTTCCCACTGGGCAAGTACTATGTTGGCAAATGACGGTGCACAACAGGCTCCCATTGCCACCCCTTGCACTTGTTTGAATATTTGCTCCTCGAAAGAAAATGAAGTTATTGTCCAGAACCATCTCCATACAGGATCTGATGGTAAGAATGGTATCATGATTCAATGAGTTTTGCTTACATAAATAATTTTTCTGGGTTTTGATATTTTCATTCCTATGTGACAAATGCCTACATGGTTTATCCTAAAAAATGTTGTTGCTTGAAGAATAAGTAGCAAGGCTTTGTAGCACAGAATACAAGCACTGTGTCGCTGTAATAATCACCACTGAGAGAGAAGTAATTCAATTTGCTAGACTTAGTTTTGATACTGCTGTAGCTTGTGACGATGTTCAGAGTAAGAAGTTGAGCTTTGTAATCCTGTGATAATATTCTGCCACTCTGTCTGTACTTTGTTCAAGTACCAATAACTGACACCAGAGAATGACTTACTATGTATAGGTGTTCCCATGCCACATTACCTTGCATACAGCTTAAATGAAATGGGCAGCTAAAGCTTAAAACTAAGAGGACAAACAAACATATATCTAGGAAAGGGTGATTACTTGCATCTTACCCACTTTCTCTTTACTACTTTTCTGTCCAGAACAGCAAATTCACATTGTTTCTGTAGTCTCGCGGACTGGTGGAACCCACTCCTTTCACCTCGCTCTGCTCAGCTCACTTCACCCTGTACCCTATCCCCCAATTCCCACACACCCCCACTACAACTACATTTATTCTTTCCCCTGCTCACCTGACCAACCCCTACACCAATTAACAACCGCCAATCACTCCACCCCAACCACACCCCCAATTAACCTCACCACCCAATAAGCACACTAAGTACCTAGGATCCACCCCACCACACCCAGCCAAGTTCTTCAACCACAATGCTTCTAAATACCCAAGCTCTACGTAGACAAATCATGCAAGGCATACTACCAATCCTACTACTAACTCTCACCACTCTAGCCTACACCACATCCATACACACTAACACACCATTAAACAATACCTTCCACATAACACATACATTCACACATACACACACTCACAAAAATGTTGTCATCTGCTCCACATTTTTTAATGACAGCTCAATATTTCATATATATAAAACACACACCACACAACCGAATTTCACAAGACAAATATCTTGTAGATCTAATAAAAAACTAGCACACTCAATTAAACTCAAACTACTCCTTAGAAAATAGCTACTAATCTTCAGGGGACATACACCCCAACCCAGATCCATGCAATACCATACTCTCAAACAGACAGACATCAGACCTACTTATTATTAACATTAACTCTAGAAGTATATCTAACAAACTACATGACTTACATGCATTCATAGCTCACTACTCCCCTGATATACTAACCATTACTGAGACCTGGCTAAAACCAAGCACCCAAAATGAAGAAATTCTCCCCACAGGATATAACATCCTAAGACTAGGTAGAGGTGTTAGGAAGGGAGAAGGAGTTGCAATTCTATTTAAAAACACACCTAACCTCCAACCTCTGTAAACCCTTCTACCCAAATTTCTGAATGCCGAAACATTAGGCGCAGTTTTAATTCTAAACAACAAAAAGATAATCAACATTCTCTGTAGTTACATCCCTCCAGGAAACAACTCTCCCATAATTGAGGAAATCTTGCAATGGGCTACAGTCAACCTGCCTCAGGAAACTATCCTATTAGATGACCTAAATTTAGACTGGCTAGCCTGCAACTCTAACAACCTATCTAACCATATTAACTTATTTGGGTTCTCACAACTCATCCAAGAACCCACTAGAGTGGACAGGAAATCCCAAAAACAATCAATCATTGATTGGACTTTAGTAAACTTCCCCAAAGAAATTTACCAAGTGGGCTGTCTACCTGATGAGCTTAGTGATCACCTCCCCACATTCCTCCTTCAGAAATGTGCAAACATACCCAAACACTTAGTTTATAAGCAAACTAGGGATGAACACAAATTAAACACACAAGTTCTTAACAGTATGTTAAAACAATGTAACTGGCACCCACTACAAACTCTAGCATTAGATTAGGCAGTTGATTTCTTCAATAGTACTTTTACCAATGTTCTTAATACAGTCACTCCCATTAGAAAAATTAGAGCTAAAGCAAACTATGCCCCATGGCTAACTAGGAGCACAAGAGCCTTACTAAATCCAGAGATAAAGCCTGGAAGATCTGGAAAAAGAATAACACTTACCTAGACAGACAAAACTACCAACAACTTAGGAATCAGGCCAAAAAAGAAACAAAACTTGATAAACAGAACTACTTCCTAGGTATCCAAGACAAACACTCCAAAAATCCCCAAAAGTTTTGGCAAGCTATCAATTCCCTACTAAAACCCGGTAAAACTACCACTCCAGCTCCCAACACCAACACTAATAATGATGACATAACTTCTCAATTTAAACATCACTTCACATAATCTATTTTGTCATTATCTGCCCAACTATCCAAGAATAACTCAACATCCACCCCCCACCACAAGTCACAATAATATACCTTTCTTTACTCTCTCACCTGTACCAACCTCTATAATTAAAAAAAATACTCTTAAAACTGAAACCTACCACTGTCGCAGCCGATGGTTTACCCACTAATTTCCTAAAAATAGCAGCTGAATCCTTAGCTTACCCTGTCTCAATTCTTATCAACCGCTCCATACAGGAGGCATACATCTCTCAACTATGGAAAGTCTCATATATTATCCCTCTTCACAAAGGCAGCAACTCCTATGACCTATCAAACTGCCACCCCATTGCTATCTTATCTCCCCTATCTAAGCTCCTTGCCAAATGTATTCACACTCAAGTGATGCACTTCCTGAATTCACATAATCTCCTCTCTATTACACGGCATGGCTTCCGGCCAAACCATAGCACAAATACTCCACTTCTCTCTTTTACTAATCAGATTAACCAACTTAGAAACAACAACAATTTTGTATCAGCTATATTCTTAGATCTCTCTAAAGTATTTGACATGGTCTCACATGCCCTACTATTAGACACTCTATCCTCCCTGTCCTTTGCCCTCTCTACTACTGCCTGGTTCAAAAACTATCTATCTGACAGAATGCAATCTGCCCAATGGCAAGGTGTGCTATCACCTCTACTGCCAACTACCATAGGCGTACCACAAGGCTCAATATTGGAGTCACTACTATTCTCCATTTTCACCAACAAACTACACACCTCCACCCAGCATGCCTCACTTATACAGTACGCAGGTGATTCAACACTAATCTGTTCAGCCCCCTCCCCAACCACTTTACAACAACTTACCCAGGAATCCTTCAACTCTGTGGAAAGCTGGATTACTGATATCCAACTTATCCTAAACCCCAAGTGACAAAGAGAACACCCTCACAGAGTTCTGTGGTTCAAAAGTTACGCTTGTACAAGAACAAGAGCTTCCAAGCAACCCAGTAATGTAATGTTAGAACTTAATTAATTTATTCATTTAGCACTTTTTTCTTTTGGCTTTGTCCTTCCTCAGACAAAACAAAAACAATAATCCATAATAATAATTAATAAATTAAATAATAATTAATCAATCAATGATATATAACCCTCATATATCTATGTTAAAAAGATTTAAAACCTTATTTAATAATGTGCACATTGCAATAATATGAAATAAAACACCACAAGAAATCATAAAAAAATAAATTAATTTAGAAGATATATAGAGCTGTAGTGAGAAAAAATATGGGAATAGTGGAATAAATTTTTAATATTGAGATTTTTTTTTTTTTTATACATTTTTGTACATATTGTTTCACCATATGTACTTACTACTAACTGATTATTGATGATGTCATTGATTGATTAATTATGTGCCTATTTAAAGGCAAATTTGTTATGGATTTTTGTTTTGTCTGAGGAAGGAGGATACAAAAGCCTTCTCCGAAAAGTTTGCATATAAATAAAACTGTTCTATTATTACTACTACTGGCACTTGGTTTGACACACACTTGTTGGAATTACAACGTACGTGAACCATTATCCTAAACCCCAACAAGACCAAATTACTCCTAGTTACCACAAACAAATCTAAAACCTCTCCTCTTACCTTCACTATCACCTCCAGTAATGGCACTGTAATTTCTTCCACTCCCCATACTAAACTCCTTGGTTTATAAATAGACAAAAATCTTCACTTTGATTTCCATATTTCTCAAACCATCAAAAAAGTACATAAAAAAAATCAGAATTCTATACCAACACAAAAACTTCCTATCAGAAGAAGCATGGGTCACCCTAGCCCAATCCCACCTGTTGTCTACCCTGATATATGCAGCACCAATCCTAATCCAGGTCAGGAAATTGGACCTAGACAAACTTGAGTCATGTTACAATAAAATTGCAAACTTTGCCAATAACTCTGCTTTTAGAAGCCATCATTGCCTCGCCCTAAAGGAACTACAGTGGCGTGAACTTCCTCAGTTACTTAGTTACCACCAAATAGTTTTTGCCTACAACATTCTAAGGAATCCTCACAAAACTCAAGCTCTAAACCAACTACTAACCAAATACTCAGCAAATTGTACTCTCTGTTCTACCAACAAAACTCTCCTCTGTATCTCTAATGCTAACACTGCAGGCAAAGCTCTATTCTCTCATTCCATAGCTAGAAAGTGGAATAACCTCCCCCATAATGTGTCTTCTGCATCATCTATATCACAGTTCAAAAACTCACTTAAGTCACATCTTATGGATTCCAGGCTCTGCCATGCATCACATAAATACTTTCCTTCTCTCTTCCACTCCTTCTTACCTTCCTCTCTACTTCTTCCTACTCTCTACATGCTACAGTGTGAATCTCCTCAGTTGATTCCCATCTGGGGCCTAACTGTCTGCAATTTAAGCTTGCTTGGAACAAATCCATTGTAAATATGTTTTATTTCTTGTGTGATTTTCTCTTTTGCTTGTCTTATGACCTTTTGCAATTATTGTTTAACTAATGTGGAGCTTTTCTCCCCAGGCCTCCACTGTAAATGGACCTCATTCCAGTCGGACTTTCCCCGGTCAACAAATGTAAAATAAAAATAAATAAATAAAATAAAATAATTTTCCTTAAATCCAGAGCCATCTGTACTCAAATATATCCAGTTAATTTACAAATCTCTTTATTAAAATACCATGGCATGTCCAGTAAAGTCTCACAGAATGGAAAGACATCAAGATATGCTTAAACCACCACCATAAATCTGAGAAGATTGTATGCTTTCATCAGTTTATTAGGAACTCCTTTCCCATCCATGCACATATCAAAATTTAATTTTGATGACTCACATCACTATAAATAGATAAAAGTTCTCATCTCTCTCCACATAACAACATATAAAGCATACAGAATTGTAAAATAAGGAGATTTTTAGATATTTGCTCTTTAGCTGCAAGACCGCACATACTGTGAATCATGCCACGGGTCTTATCTTTAGTAAGTGTTTCTTCAGCCGTACTCTTGATCTCTTCTACTTTCTTTTCCCTCCATATCCAGCATCCCATAAGTAAAGACAAAGTCAAATCCATACTCAAGCATCCCAAACAAGGCACTCGTGTATTGGTTAATGCATGATCATCATTTGGAATGGCCAGTTTTGCCTGTCTTGTAGCCACCGTGTCTCAGCACCTATACTCCCCTTTGCTCAACAGACCCATGCAGGAAAGCAGAATTGTTAAATCTATTTTATGTTTCAGCTATCCCAGCAGTATATCTATTGAAGTAGCTAAAGGTCACTATCTAAGATTACCCTTGAACTCCTTATTACACTGGCCATTTGCCTTCCCATCACAATCATGTTCATTCTCCTTCTTATTGCCATAAAAGAAAGGGATGTAACTGCAGACACAAATGCTCTGATCTCCAGTGTCACATCCATACATGGACAACATTTCATTTTTATGATAGACATTTTGCTACAGATAACCGTTATGCTTCTAGGTGAACATGTACTGGAATAGCTGCATTTTGGTTTTCAAAGTAAAAATTAATAAAATGTAAGTCTCTATCATGCTTTATTCATATATTTCTTCATTTGTGTTTTTGCAGAAAATAAGAACCTTTAACACATCTATTTGTTTGCTTGCTTGTTTATTTATTAATATGTATTAGTTACACATATATCCTCAGAGTTGAGTTACTTATCTATAGATGACTGGGAAGAAAAGCTGCAGTACTCATTGTTACATACATATGTATGTAAAATAATATATGCAAACTTATCTCACTAGTAAACATAAACACTGGATAAAGACATTAGCTGTACGAGAGCAATCAAAATTACAAATTGAAATTTCACAGTACAGAATAAGACAATTAGAAAAAAAGTAAAATAAAAACAAAAAGACCTGGGTACTTATTTGAGCAATTCTCTCTCATTTGATCATCATGTTTCCGCCAGAGTCAAGAAATCCTTCTATCTGGCCCAAATGATTTCTAAATGAATGCCATTAAAATCCAATGAACTTGTTCTGCCATTGTAACCTTCACTTATCATATCCAACATTGATAATAATGCCCCCTTTGACATGTATAAATCAAAGCATATTGCTGAATTAGAATGGACACAAAGATATATTCCCAAGAAAGGCAAAGGCTTAAATCTTTCACAATGCCTGACTAATTAGTACAGTTCTCATTATATTCAGTAACATACAGTCTGCTCTGAGGTGACGTGAGTCTTGATTTTTGAGACATGAAAGACCAAATCCTGTCTGACATTTTCTTCCTTTGTGAAAAACAGTGATTCTACAAACACCCAAACTTGGGGATCTAAATCTGCACCAACTGTAAATATTACTCGATGGAGAAAGATTCTTACTTCATTGTATTCCCAGCCTATGGAATAAGCTACCACTACAGGTCAAATAAAGTACTACTTTGACATTTATTAAGGTTAATCTTGATAACTGGATTGGTAATCACAAATTTAAACCATGATTGTTACATAAAGCTCTGCTCAATTTGAGTGGTAAACACATTTAGGTGCTTGAAAAGGGAGGACCAAACATTTAAATGTGTCTACATAAAGGTCTATATGATTATCCACCTTATGGTACTTGCAGTTGCTTGTCTGGTACTGCTTCTATGCTCTTTTTTCCTATAATTCACCTATGATCTGGCTGGTGTGTGTAGTCTTGTGGTGCTGTAAAGAAAAATGTTCCTGTTTCTGATGAACCACATATAGTGAAATTTTGCTGGTTATTATATTTTTCCTTAGAAAAAAATTCCATAAATCATAGAAAAAAATATACATTAATAGATATTCCCCCGGATTCAGCAAGTTCTGCATGGCATGCAGGAATAGTGCAGGAGCTGCTGGAGGCAATATGTCCGCCGTGCGATCCAGGAATAACATCCAGGGAAGTGCACGAGCGCTCCTGCACTATTCCTGCACGGACACAGCCCCTGTATGCAAATTATCCCATTTGCAGGTGAAAACCATGCAAATGAGGTGAATTTGTGATCCAGGATGGTAACAGCCGGCCATGCAGGACTAGTGTAGTGTGCAAAAATTTACTCGGTTAGTAACCGAGTACATTTCTGCAAACTACAAAATGGAGACATCAAAGCTACAAAAAAAGGGTGTATAGTATGTGTAAAGCATGCCAATGGCCAAATATATGGCCACTGGCATGGAAAACATTTGCCAAAATAAAAAAAAATAACTTGTATTTTTTTTAGCTGATTTCAGCTGTTTAAGCGTAGGGCAGCGGCGTGCAAATGGGATCAGGTGGAAAATAAAAAAAAAAAAAACTGAAATAAGCATTGTATCCAAAATCACTATTTTGCCATTATACTCAATGGCAGGCAGAAGACAACATGGCCAGTGAATAGTGGTTGCTAAGAGGGAAGGCTCAGTGTGACACCTGTAAGTATGCATTAGCAGGCAATCCTATACAAATGAGGAGAATGATACTGAATCCCAGATTTCCCCTCAGTGATAGCCAGCACCCAACCATGTAAGAGCAGGAATAGCATGGTGCAAGCCTAAGAGTAAGCTTACATCATAGGAGGTGTGTTGTGGCTAGGGTTTGCCCTTAGCTTACCAGAGCTAAGCAAGGGTGTGTGTCTGAGGCTGCCTAGCACACTTTACATTGCCTAAGTGGGTGTGCATGCCATGCACCGGGTTTTAAAGAAAAAAAAAAGTAAACCAGGAAATAGCAGCTCTGTGCACATCTGAACACTGTGTTTGTGTGGCATGCCCCTGGCCTTAAACAGGAAGGCAATAGGAAGGGAAAACAGCAGTTGGAAGGTAATCAAGGAGAACTAGCATAGCTGGCAGGTGAAATGTATCAGAATCAGCCAATTACACAGGCAGCAGACCAGCCCAGCTCAGCACACCACTATAAACTATGCAAACACCTTACCCTTTGTTTCTCCCCACATACTCTACACCACCGGTGTACACAAGCGGGGACATTTTAATAAAAAAAGCAACAAAATGATAGGGGCTGCAGCAGCTATCTTACATCAACATGTGGAAGAAGCTGAGGGTGGTGAGGATGAGAATGCTGTCGACCAACCCACAGTGAGGAGAAGGAGAAGAGTGTACAGACCCAGGGTAACCTACCAGGGGCTACATGAGCTGCAGATAGTGGAGTGCTATAGAGTGGACAGGGACCTCCTACAGCAAATTGTTGAGCTGTGCTAGCCACACTTCACACACAGAATTAACAGAGGGTAACCCATCCCAGTGGATACAAAGGTATGTGTAGGTCTAAGAATACTAGCCACAGGTACCTTCCAAAGGCCAACTGGGGATATCATGGGGATTTCACAGGCATCGACGTCCAGGGTACTGCACCAGTTCCTGGATGCCATATCAGCACATGACGGTGAGCATGTATATTTCCCCAACACCCATCAGGGATTGGCCAGCAATATGCATTTCTTCCACAAAATAGCAGAATACCCCATGATAGTGGGTGCTATAGACTGCACCCACATAAGTGTCTAAGCACCACCCGTTGAGCGGAGTAGGGTCTACATCAACTGCAAGTGCTTCCCCTCTATCAACTGTCAGGTCATGTGTGATGCCAGGGCATTATAATGAATGTGTGTGCTGGCTGCCCTGGAAGCTATCACGACTCGCACATCTGGGATCTGATGCAGTTGTACCAGAGATTTGCCAATGGGGACATCCCTTACATTCACCTAGTGGGGGATGCTGGTTACACACTGGAACCATGGCTGATGACATCCATCAGAAATGCATACACACCTTAACAAGAACTCGATAATGAGGCACACACACAGACCAGAATCATAATAGAACGTGTGTTTGGGATGCTCAAGTCATGGTTCTGATGCCTGGACACATCTGGTGGAGCCTTGCAATACTCACCAGCTACATGTACCCAAATTGTCATCGTATGTGCCATGCTACACAATATGATCCTGCAGAAACAGCTGCAGCAGGAACAGCATGGGGCAGGGCCACACAGCCCCCCACCATTGCCAAGGACTGCACAGGCACAGAGTGACTCAGGGGAGGAACAACTTGAGCCTACCCCAGTAGGCAGAAGGAGGCATGCTTAGTATGCCCAGACTTCGGCAAAGAGGTAATGCATAGCATATACACTGACACGGTAGGGACCCAGGGAATGACACCACTCTCTGGCTCGCACATGCAGTTAAAGGGATGCCAAACATGACACTACCTGTGCTTAACCATGTATAGGGAGTGTATTATGTGCATCCAACATAGTCAGCCCTCCAGCACTGTCCTCAATACTGGCACAGCCACAAGGTAAGTCACTCTTTCTACCAATTGCCGAATGGAGTAGTATGTGTTGTTACTTGTATCTATGGTATGGATATGAGCATGCAAGGGAATCGGGTGGCTGAATGGGATTCCAGCAGATAATTGACACCTATAGTGGCAGCATGAGATCTGTAACAAATACTGGTGTCACCATAGTAGCCAGTACTAGACAAGGTGAAAAAAATCACTGCAGGAAATGTGCTGGGCCACATGTGTGTCCATATGACACACACACATGCCAGTCAGGGAGGTTCACATACCCAACAACTGTCTCAGCCAGCAGGACAGGTGTAGACAAACACAAACAAAAGCTGTGCTAAGGCCTCTGATTGATTGCTATGGATAAAATTCCCCCTGACCTACACAGACAGACTACAACAGGTCAGGCAGTGGGATATTAGTTCTGAAGAGTAAGAAGTCAGAAACTGAAATGTAGGTCAATCAATCCTAAGACCTGTAATGCACTGATATAGCTCTAGTCAGCATGATAGGTTAGAATACAGAATGAAATGGAGTAACTGAAATACCAGTACAGTCATAGCAAATGTGTACAAATGTCAGGTGTGCCCCTAATCCTATGTAGAAATGTAGTAACAGTCAGGTGTGCCCCTCCACAATCCTATGTAGACACGTAGTAACAGTCAGGTGTCCCTCTAGTCCTATGTAGAAATGTAGTAACAGTCAGGTGTGCCCCCCAATGCTATGTAGAAATGTAGTACAGGTGTGCCCCCCACAATCCTATGTAGAAATGTAGTAACAGTCAGGTGTACTTTCCAATCCTATGTAGAACTGTAGTAACAGTCAGGTGTGCCCCCCATCATATGTAGAAATGCAGTAACAGTCAGGTGTGCCCCCCCAATCCTATGTAGACATGTAGTAATAGTCAGGTGTGCCCCCCAATCCTATTTAGAAATGTAGTAACAGTCATGTGTGCCCCCAATCATATGCAGAAATGTAGTAACAGTCAGCTGTACTCCTCCAATCCTATGTAGACATGTAGTAACAGTCAGGAGTGTCCCCCAAAAAATACTATGTAGACATGTAGTAACAGTCAGGTGTGCCCCCAATGCTATGTAGAAATGCAGTAACAGTCAGGTGCCCCCCCATAGTCCTATGTAGAAATGTAGTAAGTCAGGTGTGCCCTCCCAATCCTATGTAGAAATGTAGTAACAGTCAGGTGTGCCCCCCACAATCCTATGTAGAAATGTAGTAGCAATCAGATGTGCCCTCCCCCAATCCTATGTAGAAATGTAGTAACATGTATGTTAGGTATAACAACAGTGGAGCACAGATAACCTGAGATGGCAAAGGTAGCAGGATAGATTATAGCATGTGTATAATATGCAGGTCTGTGTGTGTTAGGTTGATGTGTGTTGTATATTGTATGAGCGTGGTCAGTATGGATGCATGGTTAGGTTTGTCCTAATGGCCATTGCCCAGTATTGCCAATGACAGGGCCAAGGTCTCACAACTGTTGTGCCAAATACAATGCTTCCCAGTATAACACATTCCAGTAGTAAGCCATAGTAAATGATTGGAAGTAATATGTGTCACCTTCAGAAAGATGGACATGGCATGAATGTCGGCACAGATATACAAGCAGTACACAGAGGGAAGTACCCCAGACAGACAGTGTATAATATGTAGCTGTCAAATGGACTCACCCTTGGAATTGTACATACAGGTTTGCAGCACATTATTTGGGCTTGTAGTAGGGAATACCAATGTTGTCTGGCCAAATACTGGCAGACCAAAAAGGTCATAGGTTCATAGGTTCATAGGTTGGTACTAGGCTATCAGCCCTAGGGCCTATACAAGCCTAGCCATAACAATTCCCTGGCTATTTCTTCCCACATTATTTACTTTCCTGGACCCCTGTCTAGCAGGGCGACTGACGTGATCCCTGGGGAATAGGAATGCTGTATTGAGAAACAGCTGATGTCCCTGCACAAGCCAGCATAAGTGGAATGCCCCATGCATATTTGTGAGTCAGATGCAAGTAGTGTCCATAGCACACATGCACCCAGTTCACCCCACCACCACCCACAGGTACCTCTCCAGTCTTATCCCTGCTGTTGGGAATGAGTGCAATATGACCCCCACCTGTTTATGGCAATAGCGAAAGAATGCAGCATGGAGGGTAGGTGTCCCATGCAGGTGTGCCCCTAACTGTAAGCAGTGCCCTGCCAGAATCCACACCACCAGATCAATACAGACAGAAAGTATTGGCATGAACAACTTGCACACCTACCCTGTCACCTCTGGGGAATATAGTGTATCGCAGTCTGAGACTGTAGGAGTGGCACAATGAAATGGCCTGCTACAGCTGGCCTGCATCACTACCAAATGGCCTACAGTACTCTGCCAAAGGCCTGTGTCTCACCCGTACTGCCAATGAGTGTTATGTCAGGGACTCCCAAATAACAACATAACACAGTCCACAGAACCCAAATACAAGGCCATGTGGACAAATTACAGTAACATGTCCACCATGTCCTACTGCATGAACTATGGACCAACACCAAATTACTGTTGTGATGAGGTGATAACTATAGGGAACATATCAGATAATGTTTGCATAATGTATAGAAGGGGATAGAATAATGGGGGAGGGGTGGGAGCATGGGTAGCAAGGAGTGTGTGAAGTCCAAAACTCAGCTGTGTGCACATACTATCTCTGGCTGCAAACACAAGAATGGGTGGCTACAAACCTGCTGGTAAACCACAATGTGAATGGGGTAATGTCCAGAATCACGACCCCTGCCTCTGAGTAACCTGTGTAAATCTGTACAGCTGTGAGGTATGGCCACAGCAGGATATGGCCACACTGTCACGTTGATGGATGTACAAGCATGGGATCCTCTGTCACCACTGTACCAAGGTGCTGAACCATTTACACAGACCCAGCAGCAAGTGTCTGCAGCTTCACCTCCAGAATGGCATGATTGTGCAAGAATATGTAGGCTACTGACCACAATACTGGACACAGCTGCATTCATGCTGTGTTCCCCAGGACATCATTGCAAACAAATATGTCTACCTGATAGTACTTGATGACATAAAACATCAGAGTGTATAACAGTACATATGTCTGAATATCTCTGTTAACACCAGGACCATGTAGCAGAAGCAGCACAGACACAAATGCCTACAGTAACCCACTATCCTTTGCCCATCTTGACCCCATATTGTCAACCAATCTACAGATATCCTGCAGAAACAGTTTGCTAGCTGTAGGTGTAGAATACAAAAGTCTGCACTGGAGAACAAGCTACCTGGAGTGGATTCACACATTCAATACAGAAGATCATACTGGGCATGCTCCCACATTTAGAGAAATGAAAGCCACGTCAGACAACAAAATACTGAAAGGTCATATTGGGCATGCTCACACACTTAAAGAAATGAAGCCCATGTCTGGCAATAACAGTGGACCATACATATCTGACAGTTGCATATGTTAGTGCATACACTCCTCAGTATGCACCAGTCATGCTTTGGACACACATTGGATAGGAATATACACATATATCCAAAGACAACACACTATAATAGGCCAAAAGTACACATACATAGATGTGTGGAAGAAAGTGACAGTGACAAAGAGCCTTCCATCATGAGGCCTGTCCCACCCAGCACACATCCAATTGGATACAACCACATGATGTGCAAATGTCAATCACTGTAGACATTTGCCTCTCGAATCCCTCAGCACTATAGTGTCTGTGGTGCTAGTGCTAACTGTGTAACATGACTGTACAAGTCAGTAGTCATCTAGCAGTTGTATACATGTGCCTGTGGAATATAAACCTGTATGTGCCTGAATGTGGTGTGTCTGCCTCTAGATGAATGGGTTATGGCCCATGCACACACACTGCATTCCCCATTGCCCTAATATGGAAAGCTTGCTGATGTCTTCACCTTGAAATACACCTTTGGGGAAGTAGTAGCTGAGTAATCTCCAGGGTGTGTCCTATAACTGAGTAATGCTGTAGTGTGATGTACTAGTTAAATAGGAGTTCTAATCCCAGACGTGGTAACTGTGTGCATGTGTTTGTCTGTGTAGTGATTAATGCTTTTTAGGCCAGTCATACTCACTACAATTTCAAATGCTCTACTTTGGCATGCCTGCTGATGTTATTCACTTTGAAATGCACCTTTGGGGAAGGAGTAGCCTAGTCAACATTGTGGTGTGTCCTATAACTGTGTAATGCTATATTGTGATATACTAGTTAGGTAGGAGTTCTATTCCCAGACATAGCAAGTGTGGATGTTTGTTTGTCTGAGTAGGGATCAATGCTTTTGAAGCCATTCACAGTCACTACAGTCTCCATTGCCCTTCTTTGGCAAGCCTGTTAATGTCATTCACTTTGAATTACACCTTTGGGGAAAGAGTAGCCAAATTAATATCTGTGGTGTGTCCTATAACTGCGTTATGCTGTAGTATGATAAACAAGTTAGTTAGAAGTTCTATTCCCAGACATGGCAAGTGTGGATGTGTGTGTGTGCTTGTTTGTCTGTATAGGGAGCAATTATTTTTGAGGCCATTTAAAGTCACTACAACCGCCATTGCCCTTCTTTGGCAAGGCTGTTGTTGTCACTCACTTTGAAATACACCTTTGGGGACAGAGTAGCCCAGTAATCTCTGTGGCATGTCTTATAACTATGTAATGCTGTAGTATGATAAACTAGTTAGGTAGGAGTTCTATTCACAGACATAATGAGTGTGGATGTGTGAGTCTGTGAATGGAGCAATGCTTTTTTTTAAATAAGTTTTATTAAAGTCATTTCAGAAACACACAATTATTAAAAGAAAACTGAACATGTTTTGTGATGAAGTAGATCAAAACAAAGGCATTAATATAAAAGATCAAAGAAAACAATGAACTATGTACAATGATGTTCACTATACTATAAACAAATAATACAAGTTAAAAGAAATAAATAAGAGCTGATTAATACCTTTAAATTATTAATTTTCTAATAAGTCAATTATATTCATCCATTGGTTATATATTGCTGTATTCCTTGAAGATCTAGATTTGATTCTCATCAATTCTAATTTGGATACTTCCAAGAAAAGATCTTTACATTTTTGAAAAGAGGGAATTTGTGAAGATTTCCAATTTTTCATGATTTCTTTCCTGGCAATGGACAGCACAGACCAAAGAAGTAAATATTTATTTGATTTTACACAAGGTGGAATTGGAGAGTTAAATAAAACTAATGACTTAGTAAGTAAAAAAGTTATCAGTGAATATTGCTTGTAATAAATTAATATCTTACCAAATTTTTTTCATGTATAAACAGTCATAAAAATATGTGCCCAGTCAGCATTCTGTACCTTCATACATCTCCAATAAAGTATATTTTCTTTAAACATCTTTTTTATGTTATGTAGAGTGATGAATGTTCTATTTAAAAATCTCTAAATAAATATTCTCCATTTAACTGATGAAGTAGTTTTACCAGCTGACTGAAGAATATTTAATTTATCTTTATCTGAAGAGTTACAATTATTAATGTTAGAGAAAAATTTCCAATAATTATCTGGGAATATATCCAAGTCTGATTTAATAACTATATATATATATATATATATATATATATATATATATATATATATATATGGGACTACCTGAAAACGCCAAAAGTTCTAAACGCCGATGACAAGAACACCGACACTGGACGATCGACAATGGAGAAGAGCAACAGCTGAGAATCCCGATGCTGAGAACACCGACATGTTAAGGTAAGTGTGCGATAGGGACAGATGTTAGGGTCAGGGTGTGGGTAAGGTAAGTGTGTGATAGTGGGAGACGTTAGGGTAGGGTGCGGGTCAGGTAAGTGTGTGATAGTTACGGACTTTAGGTTTAGGAGTGGGTTAAGTGAGTTAGGGTTAGGGTGCGGGTAAGGTAAGTGTGCGATAGTGACAGAGTTAAGGGTTAGGGACGGATTAAATGAGTTAGGGTTAGGGTGCGTGTAAGGTAAGTGTGCAATAATGATGGACCTTAGGATTAGGGTTTGGGTTAAGGGTAGTGCATAGATAGTTGCATATGTAAGGTTTAGTGTAGGTTTGTAAGGTTTTTGGTGTGCTTGTATTGTGTGTGTGTTTTTCAGGAAAGGTATTTGTTTTGCTGATTGTTGATTGTCGGGATTGTGGTTTGTCGGGTATGTAAAGTTTCATGTTTTTGAACTTTCACGCATTTACCATATAAAAAAAGGAAGTATGTTTAACACCCTAGCTAGGCATATTAAAGACACCAGCATACAGCATAGGTTCACCTTTAGGGTAATAGGTAGAAGCCTTGAAAGTTTAAGGGGAGGTGATATCAAGGTACAAACTGAAAATTTAGAGAAAAAATGGATAGTGAGGTTAAGAGCGAATGATGGTCATGGTTTAAATGACCATGTACCATTAAGACCTATTTTAAAAAACAGACCATTACGAAGATGATATATGATATTGTTTAGTTGTTAATTCTGTGTATTGTTTTTTTATATATGTTTTATATGTCTTTATATGCCTTTAAGATTTTAATGTGGTCATGTGATCAGTGGTATAAATACAGGTGCAAATATGTTAGTTAATACACCTGAAGAAGCCTAACTGGTGAAAGTGCTTGTGTTCTGCAGTAATAAAATGATTTGAAGAAGCCTGGAGCCTTACCTCTGTTCTGCTTTTGCTTTACAATCAAGGATATATTTTTTACTGAGTTACCTGGCAGCTGTTGGGACTGTTTTGTGTTTTATCTAATATGATCTATATGTTGCTGTGCTGAGTTCTGTCTAAGGCCAGCAATCCAGTACATATTAATTTGAGTGAATATTATGTTATTAAACTCTATGATAATAGAAACAAACATACCTTTATTATCTTTGTATGAGTCTATTATTTTAATTTGTGGTAATTTATTATTCTAAAGTATTGCAACACCTCTTTTTTGTGAGAGTGTTCAGAACTAACAGGGACTGAAAAAGACTTAGATTCTAATTTGGAAATGTCGTCCTCTATCAAATGAGTTTCTTGCAGAAAAATTAATTGTGAGTTATGCAACAGGAGATATTTATTCAAAGACCTTCGCTAGTTGGTGTTATTTAGACCATTTATGTTAAGAGAAATACAATGTAAAGTTGTCATGTTGTTAATTTTTTGGGTTGTGATACATGCTGGTTAAAACTTTTATTAATTTTTGGTCTATGAGATGGTACTAAAAAAAAAAAAGAAGGGAATACAGCAATTTATAGTGTGTGAAGTATAGAAAATAGATTTAGAGTTAACAATATTTAAATAACTTTCCACTATAGATGTTTTAGTGAACATCAGAAACAATATTATCAAATTTACGACTGCCAATATTAGCAAAAGTTTCAATTATCAAAATGAACATATTACCACGATTACTGTATATTTTAGGTCAGCCCATCTATTACTTTCAAAGATGTTTTTTAAACAGATTCATAAAGAATTGGCTAAATCCATTTGGGAACCAAAGAAAACCAGGATATCTTATGATAAATTAATGACCCCAAAAAATAGAGGAGGACTGGAATTACCTAATTTTGAAATGTATTATTTAATTGTAAACTCCAATAGAATTTTAAGAATTGCCAATTATGATATAAATAATACTAAATGGACACCACCTTGGGTAGTTTTGAATTATAAATATATTCTAAAGTTAAATATTAATCCTAAAGCAATACTTTTTTTGGGTAAGGATACGTTGAAACTATATGGGATTATTGAACACATCAAAACAAACATATTTTCTTTACATAACTTATTTCAATCATTAGATCTGGTTCAACATATGATGGTTTTTTAACCCTTTCATAAGAATCTGAATTTAAAATTGAATAATCAACTAATTGATCTTAAAAAGTTTTCATTAATAGCCAATCTAACTTTGATTGATATATATAAACATCTTGACAGTTCGGCCAACCAAATAAGACAAGAACTTAATTTACCTAAAAATTATCTAGTTATTCTGAGACAAATTAAAGAACTCACTATAAGTTATTTTAAAAATTTTAAACCGGAAGAAGAGGCTGTAAATAGATGCTCTTTGTTGTGACAAGCTCTCCAACAGGATACTAAATATATCATGACAGCAAATCAATTAATTAAAGAATTTAAATTTCATGATAAAATTTTGTTATCAATCTCTTGGGAAGAGAAAATTTTACTGACAGGTAGAAGTAATATGTTAAAAGCAATTGACTTGACCATCAAATCTACTTCTCTTCAAAAATTAATATATACCCAGTTGATGATTTGGAACAATGCATATTATACACGCCTTGACCTGCATAAATGTAATCCTAAAAATTCCCCAACTTGTCCATATTGTAAAAATCAACCAGTTGATCTTCTTCATATGTTCTGGAGTTGTAAATGTATTTTCAAACTTTGGAATTCCCTTAAGATTCAACTTCAGAAGGTGGGTTACCAAAGTACAACGTTATCATGGAAATTTATGATTCTGCATATTCCCCCAAAAGAGATCCCTAAATCACAAATTATTATATATATTAATATTTTTTTTATTAATGAAGCTTTATATAGCTACAAATTGGTTAGACCCATCTAAAACTTCATGGCAAAACTTTCGAGTTCTAGCGACAAAACATATATTGGCTCATAAACTACTGTTAAACCCACATAATAAGAATGTTAACAATCCAAAAATTTGGGAACAGATTTTTAATATCATACTAGCATAGTATTTTCAACTTGGAAATAAATAATTAGTTATGTGTGTGTGGGGAGAATTTTGTAATCAACTGTCTATTACTTGCATTTACTCATATTTTTTTTTATATTTAAATGTGTTACATGGAAGCATTCTTGTAAATATTGTATATAGGGTGTGTTATTAGTGATATTAGATAATGGTTTTTGTTTTGTGAATATATGTTATTTTTGTTCTTCATTGTGTAAGAAAATAATATAATAATAAAGATTTATTATGGAAAAAAAAAACAAAATATGCAAAAAAAAAAAAAAAAAGAAACAATATTATCAAAAAAATTATGACAGAATCTTCTAACAATGAAACCCTCTAAATCCCACCTGGAGTTATAAACTCCTAATTTGAGTGACATTAATCACTCAAATTAGCAAACCCACTAGCAGCATATTTCCATCAAGCTCTGCCTAAATATGAACTATTTCAAAATTAAAAATATGGCTTATAAAAAGGACTGTCAATGTTATGCAAAAAAGAGAACTCATCTTACACTTTATATTAACAAGTTAACTAGTAATAAATTGCAGCAATGAATAACATATTATATAGTTGCTAAATGTATGGTATCATAGTTAGCTATAAAATTAGGAATGTCATTTTTTTGTCAGGACTAAACCTGTGGATCAATTGACAGTAAATTATAGTACAGCTAGAATAGGAATTATAACAAAAAAGATCTGTATACAGTAAGTCAATGCAATAAGACTAAAATTTAATTCTATAGAACTGTTAACCTAGAAAACATGTTGGAAGTTCACTTAACTAATATATTTGTGTAACATTTAACACCGGTATTGTTTAAAGTCAGCAGAAAAAATATAAACAGAGTGCATAATATCCTGCAGCAAAAGGCAAATTCAATTTACTTAGGTTTCGTAAATCAGTATGAATGTCCTGATGTCACATTTCCAAGTAAAGTTTAGAATGTGTCCGCCACAAAGACTACAGTCATCACAATTAACAGAAGGTAGGATGATAGAAAAATAAGTCACTAGGGAGATGAAAATGGTTCCACACAATGTCAGGTGTATATCTGTTGTAATAATATTTCTCTGCTGGCTCAAATAGGCAGAGATTTATTCAAGAAAAAAATTATATAAAATAATATGTAGTAATGAATCTTGAAGTGGTCCTATTTTACTTTGAAGAAAACCCACAGGGTGTACTTCAGTTTATCTTAAAAGGTGACCTCTAGAAGGGAAAAACATATTTGTTGGAACTACAGAAGGGTAATATTTATAAGAGAATTAACTATAGGGTGTATGATATCCGGTAGCAAAATCATCCAGAATTGGCGGTAACATTTATAAAAAAAGAGCTGTTGCCAGTTTTCAAAAAGAGCAAAATTTTCCAATACCCTGTCTAATTTTCCCATTATTCTCTGAAAGGGGCCATTAGTCTATCGGACTTAATCCAAATAAGAAAACAATATAATTTTTACAAGGTCATTTTAAAGTCTCCCAGACTCATATTTATCAAAGAGCTGGCAGTTAATGCATTGCCCAAAAAAGGTTATTCATAAACCTAGTGACTTGTAAATGTGTTACTATAAGGCTGAAACTCAAATCAGCAGAATGAAAAATTTTACTTCTAATATTTATACCTGTTGTATCCTACTTTTCAGTTTTAAGCTTTAATTAGTTGAATCATAACCATGTAATTTAAATTACTTTTAAAACTATAGAGTTAAAACATTGACTAATACTATAGCTCTACACTGTTCTAATGTCTCTGTAGTCACCCCAATACAAAAATGCATCTCATGACAATTAAGCAAATATATCATATTTGCTAGCAAACATCTACTGCTTAGAAATAATTTGTACATAAGAGATATAACTATATTTTCTTATTGTAGTTTAAGCTATTCAGTTATAACCAAAGCATGTACTGTACAGTTAGTCAGTAATATATAATGCAACATTACAGTGGATATAGCATACATAGATTCAACCAAACATAGATCCATCTAAAGTGAGATTTTTGATTATAACCCAAGATATAAAATAGTATCCGCACCTCACAGGCAATCAACATAAATTATACCCACCATAAAATATAGTTCAGGAAAACATTAAATCAGTTTACAAATCTTACTTAAAATATAAAATACAAAGAACTAAAGTAGCACATTGGTATGCTATTGTATAGCCGTATTTGCAATGTGTCTAGATACATTTAATTACTTCTAACCTATGTAATGCTGATAAGCAATAACAAGATTACTATTACTAAGGAAGAGCATAATCCTGATTATTGACACTGTATAACATTGTATTGCTACTTAATGCCTTGTAATAATCCTGTAACATTGCTGTTTAATGCTAATTTATAATGAAAATTATATAATATGTTGGATCCTTTCTCCCCGGGCCTCTTCTGAAAAAGGGCTCTTCAGCTCATTCAGACAATCCCAGTCAACACATGTAAAATAAATAAATAATAAATAAATAAATAAGCTATATCTATACATATATATATATATATATATATATATATATATATATATATATATATATATATATATATATATATATATATATATGTATGTATATATAGATAGATATAGATATATACACAAATACATAAAGTGAGTATGGATCTATCAGGTTTCAATCTGTGAACAGTCAATGTAAGAAGTATAGTAAGATTCAAAAAACATTTTTTTAAATAAACTTTCTCTGAGTTAAATATAAAGAAGCATTGTGCAATAATATAGTACATTATCTTCTTGTGCTAAGTAACACAAAATGCCTCCTGCTCTGAGCACCCCACAGAGTTTGAAAATATTTGGTATTGACTTTTCTCGACTTATTCAAATGCCAGTACCTCTAACAGAATTAGTTGCATCAATATGTTTACTGCTGATCTTTTCAGGTCATTAACGCGTAGCAAAAAATGCAAGAATGTTGACAGCTACTAAATACAGTGCTTTAGAGAAGTTATGACATACAATGTCATACAGAATGATTTCCTGTTTTAAATCTTGCTACTAATTAATGTCTGGGCAAAAGGTGACTCATTAATTGAGTAAATGATTTCCATCTATTAGATTTAATAATTTTGGTCCAGCATAGTCATTTTACCAATTTGATGGAGATTGCTGTGGTTATCATTTTACATAAAATCAGCCCCTCTCTACCTACCATGTTGAAGACTATGCCAGCTGCACTCTTTATTATAATATTGACTATCTATAAGACATAGCAGTCTTCATAAGAAGTCCTACGAACATTTTTTTTTTCTTTGCAGAAGCTAGTGTCAATGTATTCTGTGCCATGGAAGTCCAAAAAGACATAAGGAATTAGATACTGCCTCTTTAAAAAGTCTGTTGAGCTATTGATAACATCGTGCAGCTCTAAAGGAGTTTAGAGATGCGTGAGGAACATATTGCCGAGTTGTATTAAAGATAAAAAGCTTCAAATATTCCAGTGGGAAACTGTAAGCTGTTCAAACAACAAACAAAGGCTGCTGAATACTCAAGAGTTGCTTGAGACACTCCAGCAACAACCAAAGCTCTTGTTAAATGTCAAAGCAAAGAAAAAAAGAAAAAAAAAATTCCCGGGTCTATTGTATCTCCGGATCTGTTATAATCCCAAGCCACTAACCAACAAAACACAATGAACTATGTACAGTATCAGACAAAAGAGCACCATATGAAGTTACCAACATTAAATATTTAAATAAAAATATAAGCATAAGGAAAAGAAGACAATCCGCTTCCCAACACCACAAACAAAGGTACACAGCCAACGGCTCCAAACAGAAGCAAGAAACTAATCCAAATCACAATAGGGAATCTATATGAAAAAGCACTAACAACATCTATCACATGTTCCCTATTACCATAAGGAGATATGTAACTAAAATCATACATTAGACAAAAGGGCAAAGAGACTGAGGCAAAAGCAAACCTGAATGCACTAATATATACAATCTATTACAAGATAAAGAAGTGAAACAGCAACAAGAATACCAGCCATGCAATAAAAAGTAATATACAGCTTCTTAATATCTTAATTCTTAATATCTGTAAACAAAACGATATTCAACCAGTGCAGTCAATAAATTCAAAAATATAAACAATCATGGGACAATAATCATTTTTTTTTCTTTTTTAACAAAACTGAATATTTATAGAGCATGTTTATACAGGGTATATACTATATTATATTTTTAGAATTGTCTAAGACAAGATGAACTAAAATTATTAATAAGGATATAAGTTAAAACAAAATGCTAATAGCTAATGAAAGAATCTAATTAACTAGTCAATAGATAACACAAGCCAACAACATAATATAATAAAGATTAGAACAACACTCACCTATTGAACCATTTTCATTTTTCTTGACTTCTGGGTCATAAGAAAGATCATATGTAAGTAAAAAACAAAAAAATTATATTGTAAAAAAAAATATTTTTTAAGTTTCTTCTTGTGTTCAACTGTTTTCCAGGTACCATTTTCAGCAATTCTTTTCAGACTTTAACTAATCGAATCCATTTCATCTATTTTTTCTAATATTTTATTTGATTTTATGCATTTGATAGCTGCATCTAACTCATCAAATATATGTGGACCATCTTAAAGGAAGATTTTCAGCCTTGCAGGGAAAAGCAGGTGAGACTTTGTGTTTTTTAAGTTCTTTGAGCAATAGTAAGAATTGTTTCCTTTTAGTTATGACAGATTAAGAATAGTCATTATCAAAACGCATGATGTTATCTTTGTAGTTGATTGGTGACCTAGACCAGACAGTCTTCAAAACTATTTCTTTATCATGTGCTGATAAGAATTTGACTATGACAGATTTTGTGGAATTACTTTTGGTATTTTTAAATGTAGACAAGGACCTATGGGCTCTTTCTATACCAAAATAAAGTGCTTCAGGAAGCTGTAACATTTCAGGTAGCCATGATGTTAAAAATTTCTCCATATGATTTTCTTCAAGATTGTCTGGTAGCCCAAAGATCCTGATGTTATTTATTCATGATCTATTCTCTAGATCATCTATTTTTGTTTAAAGCAGGGAGTTTTGCTTAAAAAGAAAGTCTAAGTTATGTTCATTTTGTTGTATTCTACTATCCATGTAATTTAATGATGTTTCTATACCAGTAATTTGTTTCTTTTTTTGCTTAAGGTCTTGATGTAATGTCTCCATTTGTTGTGAAGTGGTTTCTTTAAAGTTATCAATCTTCATGTCCATTCTGTCAATTTTTGTTGATAATTCCTGAATAGTACTTAATAGAGTTTGAAACTCTTTTTATCATGCTGATGAAGATTTTGTAAAGCTCATATTGAAGTCAGATGCCAGAAACTTGTCTCTTGTATTTTGACAGGAAAAGTTTAAAAAAAATTAAAAAAATTATAATACTAAGTAGACTATTAAATGAAACCAAATATATAATAAAATGTTTTTAGTTAGTTATATTTAAAAAATCCTGCCATAAAAGATATGATAAGGCAGAGCTGAGAGAAAGTGCTGCTACTCAAGGCTCATCCTTGGCCACGCCCCCCAGGAGCAATGCTTTTGATGCCATTCACAGTCACTACAACCTCCATTGCCCTTTTTTGGCAATATTGCTGATGTCATTCACTTTGAAATACACCTTTGGGGTAGGAAAAGCCCCATAATCTCTGTGGCACATCTTATAACTGCATAATGCTGTAGTGTGATGAACTAGTTAGGTTAGAGTTCTATTTCCAGACATGGCAAATGTGAAACTCTGTGTGTGTAAGGATCCGTGTTTTTTGGCTATTCAGTGTCGCTATGCAAACCTACAAATGAAGAACATTGATAACTGTGCAGCAACTGAGACCTGATCCAAGCCTCCAGAGAGCACCCCTGCAATACCAGGTACAGATCTCACCACACCTGTTGGCCACCAAAGCAAGACCAAAACAATAAAGGTGGAGGAGTGTACATATTCACCAAGAATATTCACATCACCAGGCTACATGCCCAACAGAATGTGTCTGAAATACCCACGGTGCAACTAACAGTAGGTTAGACTGCATTCCAAATTGTATAGCTTGCTACAGATCCCCCACCATGCCCCCATGATACCCACTAAAGCCTTTGAAATGTACTGTGAAATTTTATGATACAAACAAACACCCTAATACTGGGAGACTTACACTTCTCTGCCATTAATTGGAAAAAACACTTGTGTACCAACATGTGTGCCCAATGGTTTTTGGAAGTCATAATTCCCAATGTCCTGGATCAAGTAACCCATAGTCCCACCAGGGGCTCAAATATCCTAGACCTGATTATTACCAACATGGGAATCAGTGCTCCACACCTATGGTCACCCCATCGGTGGTTAGGTATACCCATGAGCTAATCACCGTTAACATCAACATCCCTCCCCCACACCACAGTAAGGAAGCCTCCGTAACACACATCTCCAAAGCCAATGTCATGCTACACATGTCAGACATCACTAACATCATGACACCTGTGTAGATGGGAACTGAAAGGACAACTGCTTAATTATACATGAAGGCATTGTACGAGCACATCCACTTGTGCATGAATCGTGCCATCCAATATTGAACCAAGATGCTCCCCACCAAGAAAAGGATGCCAATGTGGTGGCCCCCTGCCATACACATACTGTACAACAAAAAGTGGAAATTATTGCAGAAATGGGGGACTTTCCAGGATGTAAAATACTCCCTTACTAGCTACAGTAGGAGGCAGAGACCCTTCATAACATCCACCAAAGCTAAATACGAACATAATATAGCCAAAGATGCCAAAGACAACTGCAAGCTGTTCCATAGCTATGTGAGGAATCTAAATGGCAATGCTTAGAACTGCTGTGAGCTACAAAAGGATGGTACTAAATCTACTCCTCCCAGGGATATTGCCAATATCCTGGCAGATCGATTCAGTGCCAACTGCACCCCCCTCTCAACCCACAATGGGGCCATCTCAACATGGATAGATTGCCATATGCTGGTAATAATGTCCACATAGGTAAAAATTACACTCTACAGAGCTATGACAACAGCAGCCATGGGACCAGTCAACATCCTGGGCTGTGTACTACACGAGCAACAAACTGCACTTGCACCTCACCTACATGCCATGTCTAAAAATAGCCATGCCTCAGGCTTTGTGCCCACTGTGAGGCACACAGCTGCAGTTATCCCAGTCCACAAGGGGAGATCCACCTTGGATCCTGGAAACTACAGCCTCAGCAGTCTGACGTGTATGATCTGCAAGGCCATGGAATGTATTACCATGGAAATTAAAACAAAGGCATTAGCAACCTGTAAACACTGGACCCTAATCAGGTTGGGTTTGTGAAGGTCCAATCATGTCACCTCAACCTGAGTGACAACTGTGAATCCTTCTCCAGAGCCATGAACAAGGGTAAGGTGGCTCACACAGCCTATCTGGACCTTGCCAAGCCCTTCAATACCATCCCCCAGTCTGGAATCATAGATACATGTATCAAGCTGGCCATTAATCCCGATGTCACCCGATGGGATGCCAACTGCTATACTGACACAACCCACACTGTAAATGAAGTTGACACCAACCCAAGCCCCAGACAAGTGACAGTTGAAGTACCTTAGGGTTCAGACCTGGCACCGCCCTTGTTTGGCATCTACTGCTCTTATGTACAGTCCAACAGTATGGGGCACTGGCAAACAAAGTTCGCAGATAACTGCACACTGGGAGCCAATATTGGATCCCCACATGATGTGGATATTCTACAGAAGGGCCTTACAGAAAGACATGCTTGGTACCTGAGCCATGGCCTCAAGATCAATGCCAAGAAATATATAGTTATCCCCATTGGGAAGGAACATGTACCTGTGAAGTACCACATAGGACAGTACACTAAACACCTAAAGTGTGATAACAGACTTGGGGCCATAGGTGGACAGTGGTCTCACCTTTGATAACCACATTGCCACAACAGTCAGGAAACCCACCTATGTGGCACACCTCCCACTTAGGGCTTTACATCCAGGAAAAGGAGGCCATTGTCCCACTGTAGGCATCTCTCAGTAAACCCAGTACAGACTACAATGGCCCATTATGTATACCCAGTACAGACTACAATGGCCCATTATGTATGTACCTCACAAGACATCTGCAACAAGTAGAGAGGCTGCAGACAAACCTCACAAAATGACCACAGACCTAAACCAGATGCCCTATGCTGACCGTCTGAAAATCATCCGGCTATACTCTGTCATGTATTGTGTTCTCAGAGGCGATCTCTGCTTAACATACAATGCCATGTCAAACCCACAGCTGTTGGACATGCTACACTTAGGGAATTCCAAACCCTCACAGCTACATGCTCCAGGGATCCAAATCCTGTCATCACAATAAACAATACATGCAGGAGGGATGTGTTCCTGATCCAGAGACTCCCCAGACTTTGAAATAGACTGCCCATACAGGTCAAGCAGAGTGCCTCTTTGGCCCTCTTCAAAAGGAAACTGGACGATTGGATGGGAGATAGGAAATTTACCTCAGGGATCAGGTCAGCTGTCCAGCTAGATAGGGGTGCAGGGAGGTAAATATTGTGTGAAATCATAGCCAGAGAATTGTCATGTCTAGGCATGTATAGGCCATAGGGCCGATAGCCTAGTATCAATGTAAGACCCTATGAACCTATGAACTACACTTTCCATTGGCCAACCTTGTTAAGGTTGCTGACATCATTCACTTTGAAATACACCTTTGGGGAAAGAGTACCCAGTAATCTCCATGACATGCCCTATAACTGTGTAATGCTGTAGTGAGAAATACTAGTTAGGTAGGGGTTCTGTTCCCAGACATGGCAAGAGTGGATGTTTGTGTGTGTTTGTTTGTCTGTGTAGGGAGCAGTGCTTTTGAGGCCATTCACAGTCACTACAACCTCCATTGCCATTCTGTGGCAAGCCTGGTGATGTCATTCACTTTGAAATACACCTTTGGGGAAGAAGTAGCCTGGTAATCTCTGTTTTGTGTCCTATAACTGTGTAATGCTGTTGTGTGATATACTAGTTAGGTAGGGGTTCTATTCCCAGACATGGCAAGTGTGGTCGTTTGTGTGTTTGTCTGTGTAGGAATCAATGTTTTTGAGGGCATTCACAGTCACTACAACCTCCATTGCCCTTCTTTGGCAAGCCTGCTGATGTCATTCACTTTGAAATACAACTTTGGGGAAGTAGTAGCCCTGTAATCTCTGTGGTGTGTGCTATAACTGTGTCACGTTGTACTGTGATGCACTAATTAGGTAGGAGTTCCAATCCCTGACATGGCAACTGTGAGACTTGGTGTGTGTCTGTGTTTGTTATTCGTATCCTGTGTGGAGGTGGCTCTGAGTGTGTAACAACTGGACTCATTGTGCAATGGGTTTTGCAAATTTCTTATATGGTGGGCCTATTATATGTCACAATGTCCACCTTATAGGGATAACAGATGTCAAACAGCAGAGAGGCTGGGGTTGACAATCCATACCCCTACATGTGACATCAAGGCCTGGTGAACAATTTAGGCAACCCTTGTATTGCCCAGAGAACACCCTCAACCCATGTGTCATACACAAACAAACTCGGCTAGGCAACAACCACTATGTTGGTAATTTCCTGCATATTGCCCACAGATAGTAACCATGGTGTGATTGCAGCGGTTTACAGAGGGCATGGCACCCTGTCCCCATCACTACAATAAGCACATAATTGCATACAGTGCTCCTTCTCTCTGTTCCCCACTGGATGCCTGCATCAACTGTAGTGCTATCAAATGTAACCCACAAAGGACATACCATGCCTTATACACATGCCCTGTATGGACAGATGCCACTGACACCAGGGAATACCTATATCATGCTGTCAATGTAGGTGCAGGGTCAACCTGGTGCCCATTGCCAGTTCTCACCACATCAGGCCAGGAATGGCGCATTTGAAGATAACAATCTGTGTACATAACATGCCCCAGACACCCCAGGTACACTTCCACATGTCACAGAACATGCATAAGGGACGTGTTCACATCCCAGACACCGTCCATGTCATGGAATATAGAACACATACATGACAAGCATTGCACAGCACTGGCCACCCACAATAGTAACCCAGATGACTGGATGGTGAAGACAATATCCACCTGTGTGGGCCCATCCAGACACTACACCCCTGAGACACACTGCAGACCATTTTCATGTGGCCTGATGCCAAGGTATACCCTTTACCTAGCCTTGTACAGCCTTTTGGCACAGTCAACCACTACACACCTGTGAAGCAATGCACCCATGCATGTCAGTACTGGCAACATGTGTCTGTGTGTGTGTGTTGTATAATCATTTTGACACCATTCACACTCCCAACACCTCCCATTATCCTACTGAAGCATGCCTTCTGATGTCAGACACCTTCACGTACCCTTTGGCCATATAATATCCTGATAACCCCTGTGGTGCATGTGATACCTGCATATTATCTTTATTGTGGCAAGCTAGCTAGTTAGGAAGTCTAATTCTGACACTGCCAACTGTGTTAATGTGTGTGAGTCCCTGAAAGAGTCTGGCTGCGTTGACATTGACACCTGTCCATGTGGACAGGCATGTGTACTACACCTATATTATCCATCTTTTATCACTGTTGCAGATGTCACTCACCATCAGATATACCTTTGGCAGCACCCCAGCATATAAGCTCTGTGGCACATGCAATAACTGCATAGACATGTGATAGCAGTACATAGTCAGGCAGGGATTTGAAACCCTGTACTGATAAGTGTGTGACACAGACATGCTTAGGTTTTACTCTCCCACCCCCTCCCTGTCTTACTTTGTCTCTGTCTGTCTCTCTCACTCCCTCTCTGGTGGATGTGGAGAACTACACCTGCTTTGCTTAGGCAGCAGCTTGTGTTTTGTAAGTGATGCTCATGATCAGCTGATGGCCTCTACACAAATTGCATTCCCCCACTAACTGATTGTATGTGGAACAGCTGTGGTAACATTCCCATAGCCAATTGCAAGGAAACACATTCCTATACCTAGGAACAGCATGTGGGTGTTGGGCCTTTTCATTCAATGTGAGCAGGACCTCATGTCGATGTTTGGCAAAC
>NC_056736.1:20730811-20740811 GCF_019279795.1 Protopterus annectens
TCTGCCTGTTATGTATATGATGGTATGTCACACTATGTATTGTCCATATACAACCATTACATCCCCCAGTACCATTCTGCATGTAACATGTAACCTGGAACACACCTCATCCTAAATGCTGTGTGGTGTGTGCAATTAAAGCCACACACATCAGTAGCACTACATACCTAGGTAGGGGTCTAGTCCCAGTGTTGCCATGTAAGAGTGTGCATGTATGTGGAGGGATCTACTTCAGATTGCTGATTATACATGTCCCAGGGGGGTCACCTGTCCATGTGGCACAGACAGTAACTGTTATACAGACCTGTGACATGTGTTCAACTGTACCCAGGATATGGCACAGCCATAGTGTCACCACAGTGCCATACCCCTTCTGAGATATGACAGTGGATCATCCTCCTGCTGACACATGTACACCTACAACACAAATGGATAACATTATGGAGACCACAATCACTCAGTGTTACTAACAGCTATAATGCATCATGGCTGAACAGCTACACTACCTGACATGTATGCATTAACCATTACTGCTGACAACATGTTACACAGCAGTACACTGGTACACTGTAGTACAGTCACCATGTGCATCAGAACCATATTAGCCTGTCCCTGCAGTGATGTTATGGATGACAGGGATGTGGCACAGGTATCATCGTATGCACAGGATGTGTTGTTGGTTTGCCAGAGACCTAGGGTGGGGCATAAGTTTGACACTATGTGTGTGGGTGAGGGGTGTAATTTGCTGATATGGGCATGGTGATGTGGTGTGTGTAGGTATGGGGCTGCCCTAGGTGTGTTTGTATAGTGTGTGGGTATGCATGCAAACATTTTTGCCATGTGGCTGCCTATACAGGTGTTTCTTGGACAGCTGCAGACCATACCTAGCAGGGTATGCATTTCACCACCTCTGGCCATGGACATGCAGACTTTGCCTGCCAGGGGTTCCATGGGCACATCCCGGTATAGGCCTCAACGTGCTACTCTCCCCTGATGATGACATATGTCCGCTGGAACCAGGTCCCTCCTGGGACTGGCCAGGGCCACGTGCAGGTGGCCTGCTGTGATTTGGTGTGGACAGCACCCCCCCCTGCAGTGCTGGGGCTGGTACTGCCACTACATGACCAGCTTGGTGTCCTTGCACATCCACGTCGACCGCCAGATGTTGGTGTTGCTGGCCTAAGCCCACACGGCTGTCAAACCACTCCCACCACATGTTCTAGCAAGGACAATCCACGGTCGATGAGCCCCACCATCTCACCCAACCATCTATCCATGACCTCGGTATAATCACGGAGGGCACCTGCAAGTTCATGAATGTTGTCACTTATAGATGTGAAAGCAGCCCTCTGCAGCCTCAGACCAAGTCTGGTGTACAGTTCCATACATGCCTGCACCCCCATGACAGTCTAAAACATGCATCTGCTGGTACCATTTTTGACACTTCTGCCAGGGGCATGATGGCCAGCGGTCATCCCACGAGCACCCCACTACATCTACCTATGTGGTGCCCTGCTGGACATCCTGCTATGCCTGCTGTGTCCAGACACATCAGGCATAGCTATCACACACTCCTGTGCACTGCCACCAACCGCCAACTGTCCATCTGCTATGGCCACTGGTGATGGGGTATCTATAGGCACTGTGACTGTGTACGGGGTTGGGGTGGATAACAGGGGGATATCAAACAATGGCACAGATTTGGCCTCTGACAACTCTGCCTTTGCCTCAACAGATATATCATCATTTTCAGTGTCTGTATGGGCACCAACATCAGATTGCATGCAGGAGGGACCTTGATCCACATTGCCACCTGTGAGGGGAAAACAAGAAATGCATTTTAAGTCCTGTAGAGCATTGCATAACAGTACACACATATACATGCACACATACATACACACACACACACACACACACACACACACACACACACACACACACTGGTATTCCAGGGTCCCTGAGTTTACAGACAGTCCTAAGTTTATTCACGTACGTTCCCCATCCTGCATCACACTTGTTAACAAGCACTCATTAATGCCAGTCATTAACATATTCTTCTAAATGCCTAGACAAGTGATCACAACACATGACCTGTTACTTCAGTACCTTTTTGACTTGATTGGAGTAGGTTTTACAAGGCCTCACTGCTGTCATCCAGTGTACACCCTGGGTATGTCCAGACATTCTCAGCATGGCCCCCAAATGTTAAGGGCTACTACGTTCACGCAATAATGTCACGGATTGGAGTGTCATACATAACTATTGCTCAGTAAATGCAAGATCTGCTGCTCAATCAACTTATGTGAACTACAGTAATATATGGATACACTCCCTGGTGTTGTCTAGTAATTCCTCAATGCATCGGTAGTGCTTCATACATGGGTAGTCGTTTCCCTTTCTGCTGATTGCAATTTTAACAGTATACCTGGTGTCTAGTTTCCCTCCCAATGCATGTTCCATGCTACAGACCTTATTATACTATCAGCTGTCCTGACATTACATATCAGACAAGTATTCCTGGTGTCTCATGTGTCAGTCCATGTCCATGTACAGCATGATTCCAAAGGGAAGTACTGACGTATGAACAACCCCACAATCACACATGTGCATACATGGACAACCACACAAACACACACACGCACACATGCACACACACACATCCTTCATGCATCAACCCCCCTCCACTCCAGCAGATTGCACTTACAGACACACACACACATACACACACACACACACACACACACACACACACACACACACACACACACACACACACACACACACACACACACACACACACACACAACTGCAGGTGAGGTTGCACAAAGATAGAACACACAGACCTCCCATTACCCATCTGTCAACATGCATAACATATGGTACATGGTGCATGCAGTGCAGCTATAGTCAATCCATGCTAGCAGCAGTATACATGAGTGTGATGCATGGCCTGTGTTAGTAAGTGATGGCCCTTCTCCTGGAAAACATTGCACCCATGTACACAGTATTGCTGTGTACCTGTTCTGCACCCTGCCATGTACTGTGCACCATACCTCACAGGTGTACACACCATTGCTGAATGTGTATTACTGTGTCAGTTATGTCTTCTCTAATGTTCACAACCCCTATGTGTTTGTCCGACACATACCTGGGATAATATGTGGACGGATATCATTTGTGAATGCCTGATGTCTGATTTACAGATCTCAACATCAGCGGTGCATGTATGACAGATACAATACTATTATACTGACAACTGTCAAAACTTACTGTGGCTATGGGGAGTGTACACAACCTTATTGATATGACACCCTCTTCCTTGATATGCCCTGGGACTACACCACTGCATATGTTAACATTACATGAGCCTAATATGTTACATATGTCCTGTACATTCAAATGTAGTGTCTAACAAATGTATTGTTGGTTGTGCTGATGCTGACTGCAATGTATACACTTTGTGGGTGCATATGTGTGCACACCCTTATCATGATGGTTTGTTGCACCTGCTGTTATGTGTACTACAGCAGTCACTATTCCTGGCAGGGGTATACTAGCATGGGCCATCTGTATTTGCCAGTATATAGTCAGTCTGCCCTACACATGTCCCCCAACTTTGCATGATTGCAAGGTCAACTCATGTGCACATCCCTTGAAGTTCACACACTGCTGTCACTATTGCTGTGGAATCAGGGTTATGTCTGCCACAGTTCCTAAACCTGACTGTGTGCAGATACAGCCATTCATAGCATTCTTAGGATCCCTGCTGCAGTACACTGGTGAGTCATGATGACACCCCCTCCCCATCTTCAGCCTTTTTGCAGATGCTTGACAATTATGGCCTACAATTGTGTGTCAGTTTGCAGTGTCTCAGACACTGAACACCATGTGTAACAGCCTAGTCCCAGCCAATGAATGGCAAACATACAGGTGTACACTGGCACCAGCACAGTACAGATGGAGATGGTGGGACTGAGGTGGGGTGAGGCATTGATTGTGCACCACATGTATCTTACTTGATACTGTCTGTAGGTTTCCAACATAGTCATGATACACTAGTACATATTGCAATGCATGCCTTTTGGGGACCTCTTCTGTTATGCCTGGCTGATGTTTCCTGAGGTACAACTGTCACATCTGATTACCTTAACCCATATGTCGCACGCTTGCAGGGTCCGGGCAATTGCTGACATGGGTACTGCACAGCCAGTACTTGCTAGACATTCCTGCAACCCCCTCAGTCTTGTGGTATGTTACTAGGCAGCCCGCATGACCAGTTTGCTACATGTGACATCATCTGTCCTGGATGGCCATCTGTTTATTTCCTACATCATTCCTGTTCCATACATCCTTGCCACATAATTGACTGCACTGTTTGCCATGGTATATGCAATGGTGAGGTATGGCTACATGTCCAGCTCATGGGTGCTGCCTGTTGGGTATGAGGCCCATGCCATGTCATGTAAGATGTGTGCAAGCATGACTGCCTCTGTTGCAGGTAAGTGTGCACATTTGATGGCCAAACGTCTTGGACAGCAGACCAATACATGATGTGGCACTGGGGATGTGTACTTGCTGAAAGGTGCAATTCCATGACAAATGCATGCAGTCAGTACTTCAACAGCTGCTCTCACTAGATGTTATCTGGAGTGTGTGCACACATATGCTTCCAGTGTTTGTGGAGGTATGTATTCCCCATATTTGCTGCCCTAACATACAATTCCATATTACACTCTCATTGCTCATGATGGGACCACATTGCAGGTATTAAGGGTTGTGGACCACAATATTATGATATGCAGTAGTGTAGATCTGTAACAGTTCCCATTGTAATACTGGCATGTACACTGTTGTAGCATGGTATAAGGGTGATGCTTCACACATTTCCCTACTGTAGGCCATTTGTCCCACCATTATGTTCATCCCTGTGGACACATTTTCCAATGAAAGGATGTTAGTTATATTGCAGGTGTCTAACATACCCTTCAGATGCACCATCATGGTCACCACTGTGATGCAATGCAGTTAACAACAACAATATGTAAACATGTATTGCATGCATTATGGGTAGGTGTGCTAGATGTGTGCATGGAGTATACCATAGCCATTACATGACTGGTGTATTTGCAAGCATGAACATAAACCATAGTCACCAGCTACAGGCTGCTGCCTTGATGGTACACCAGAAGGACCTACATAAGTGTGTGAGAGATGTGATGTCAGCTGTGGCATCGGTACAGGGTGGGTGCAGCATTACAGTACATCAACAGTACAAGTCCACAATACTGCAGCTTATGCACATCTGTTTATTATTACTACACAGCAACAGACTATATATATATATATATATATATATATATATGTCATCTCACATATGCATGATCTACCTTTACAGATGTGGATGGATATACAACAGTGGTCTACTGATGTGCCCTTTGGCCTTATCTGCATGCTCCTCTGCAGGGTGTGGGTAGCACCCACCTCCACTATGGTCTCTGCCAGGTGTTGTGTTTGTTTGTGGGCAGGTGCCATAAGGATGGTGAAAAGCTCCTCAACACGTGTCAGGAGGGGATGGATGGCATGACCCCCCCCCCCCATTGCGAGGTGATCCTCCCAGACTGCAGCAGCACACCGATGGGCATTGGGAAGCAGATCACTGCAATGATGCCGGACTTGCTCATAACTGCGGTTATACAGGCCGACATCATTGACCCAGTAGATTAGATCATTCCACAGGGCGGTCAGCTCCTGCTGCTCATGGGCTGTCTTCCCAAACAGCACCTGGTAGTGCTGTACCAGGTGGCTGATGATTACCTCATTTTCATCCACTGAATAGACAGGTAATCTGCCATGTGACATCTTGACTGAAAGACATAAAGATGGAAACAGGTCTGTGCAACTCATACAGCAAGGTTGCCATAGTTCTTAATACTCATCTCTACACCCCCCACCATATCTGTGACAACAAACTGTTCACACAACTCAATAGGTATAGCTACAGCTTACCTACCATTGGGACATATATAGTATTGTACCATGCCTTGTGTTATGTGTTTGTAGCCATGTTCCATGTGGGGACACTATCGTTGCTGGCCTGTTATGGACAATGTCACCTGCATGCCAGTGTAAGGGACTCAATGGTTCCATATATGCACTTGGTCTGTTTGCTATGTGATTGCTGCACATCTGTCATTACTTGTTATTGGGGATATCTGTGTATGCTGTTGGACATGATCTGGAATTGTGTGGACTATTGCTACCCACATATGTTCTATAACAGTGACACAATAGCATGTTTAGGGAACAGTTGCCAGCAGAACCACCTCTCCCACCTCATCTGGCCATGTTACCAGGCCACATCACATGTGGGCCCACCCTGGGGCCTCCTCATCTACTAGTCCTGCACTACCTTCAGGTGGAACCACCTCAGGGGATGGGGTCCCACCCCAGGGGGCACACACAGACATGATCCTGTCACCTGAGGTCAGGTCCAGGGTTAGTTGCATAGTGAGCTCCACAGAGACATAGGGGATGTGCTACAGCACTTTGAGGCCCTCAGTACACAATCACAGGGTCCACATGCTCCTCCAGCTCAGTCTTCAACCTAGTCACCTTCAAGGCCGTGAAGCTGCTGTTGTTACTGGCAATGGCTGGGGGCCTTGTTCCCATTGTTTCTATATGGGGGCTCATGGGGCTTCCACATCGCAGACGACACCCACCATCCAGGGTGTTTACCCACCACATGTATCATATACCACCCCTGTAGGCTGTCCTTTATATCTACCAACCCAATCCACCTCCACAAATAAACCTGCTATCCTTCCCCAAATTCCCATTCCCACCACAGACAAGGGCATTGTGGTACCAACAATGGTTCACATGTGACATAACCGTCCATGTTGCACACACTTACTGCTGTATATATATGTGTGTATTGATATGCGTGATGTTCCCTCACACAGAGAATGCAGCACTATGATGTAAATATAAGGGTATATATATATATACATATCCATATATATATAATGTATCTATAGGGTGCATTCAGACATATATATATGGGGTATATTCAGACATCAGGTCCACAATCTCTAACTCTCCTTCCTGCACAGCTGCACTGTTCTGCCTTGGTACAACACAGACAGGTGCCACATATGGACACAGCCTAACATTAGGGGGGTATATATAGATACAAATTGCAGGTAATGCTATTACACACCTATGTCATTTCAGCATACTACATTACATGTCAAATTGCGTGTCCTGCAAGTGGTGGTCTCTGGAAAGGGAAGGCATCTCTGATCAGTATTAGCAAAAAACTACGGGCACTTATAAAATCGTCTAAGGCCAGCTTCGAGAGAAAAATTGCACAGGACACTAAGGATAATCACAAGGCTTTCTTTAGTTATGTTAGGAACCTGGGTGGGAATTCCCAGATATGCTCAGAATTAGTCCAAAATGACAAAAAATACACCAAACCCACAGACATTGCCAATATTCTAGCTGACAGGTTCAGTGCAAACTCCTCTCCCCCCTCCCCACCAAAAGGGCAAATATCTATCCCAGCAGAGTGCTGTCCCCCTGACATCTCAGATGCTCAGGTAAGAGCTGCCCTCTCCAAAGCAAAAAACACAGCATGAATGGGACCAGACGGTGTCCCGGGCTGCATCCTACATGAACTCCAAGAAGAGCTAAACACAAGCATAAAACTACTGTTCAGTCTCAGCCTTACTACAGGATATGTACCCAAAGAGTGGTGTACAGCAACAGTGGTCCCTCTCCACAAAGGTGGTGCCTCAACGGATCCTGGAAACTCTCACCCCATAAGTCTGACTAGCTTGGTCTGCAAAGCTATGGAAAGGATCATCATGGACCTCATAAATAAAGATATTGGGGACCTACAGACACTGGATCCTACCCAGTTTGGCATTGTTAAGGGCAGATCCTGCTTCTTAAACCTGGTTGATTTCTTTGAAACAGTCACTAAGGCCATTGACGAGGGGAAGGTGGTCCACACAGCCTAACTGGACCTCGTAAAGCCTTTGATACAACACCCCACTCGGACATTATAGATAAGCTCACCAGCTTAAATATAACCCCCTATGTCACTAGATGGGTTGCAAACTGGCTCAATGACAGAACACGCATGGTTAGAATTGCTGGAGCCATGTCAGACTCCAAACCAGTTACAAGTGGCATCCCACAAGGCTCAGTCCTGGGACCTCTCTTGTTCGGTATATATTTCTTGGGGGTACAGGCCAACACGGAAGGATTGTGGCTGATCAAGTTTGCAGATGACTGCAAACTGGGCGCCATAATCAACACTCCAGCCGACACAAGCATCCTCCAAAAGGGCCTCATAGAAACAGACAACTGGTGCCAGAGCCATGGCCTCAAGCTAAATGCCAAAAGTGTATAGTCATCCCTTTGGCAAAACAAAGTGCTCATAAATTACCACATAGGTGGTAATCCATTAAGTACAGAAGAAGTAATTAGGGACCTGGGGACCCAAGTTGATAGCAATCTCTCATTTGACAACCACTTGGCCAAAGTGGTTAGAAAAACATTTTATATAGCCCACCTAATCATGAAGGGATTCACATCTAGATCAGGGGAGGTCATCGTGCCTCTTTACTCATCCCTCATCAGACCCATAATTGAGTACAATGCCCCTTTTGGGATGTACCTTACCAGACACCTGCAGCAACTGGAAAGATCCCAAAAGTACCTCACCAAGAGGATCAAAGGGCTCAAACAGATGCCATATGCTGCCCGGTTAAAGAAACTCCAGCTCTACTCAGTGGCATACCGCCTGCTCAGAGGCGATCTGAACCTGACGTATAAAGACATGTCCAACCCGGAATTAATGGACATGCTGCACCTCAGAAAATCCAAATCCCATCGAGCTACATGCTCAAGAGACTTGAACCTCAGCACTGAAATAAATAGGACATGCTGGAGGGACAGATTCATAACCCAGAGGCTCCCTTCACTCTGGAATAAAATCCCAGTCCAGGTTAGGCAGAGTCCCTCATTGACTCTCTTCAAGAGGAATCTTGATGAGTTGATGGGAGATTGTAGGTTTACCCCGTGTATCACTTCTGTGTCACTGTTAGACAGAGGCACAGTATACTAACCTCGGAAAAAGACATAGCAAAATTATTTTAAAATGGGTGGTGAAAGCCAAACACACTCTGGCTAGGCTTATAAATGCCCTAGGGCAGATAGCCTAGTATGAACCTATGAACCCACATGTCCATCAGTATGGCAGTACTTCCACAAGCAGCTATTGGCCACAGTAATATACATGTTTTCTATTGCACAACACACACTATGATGGCGTACTTGTGTCTCTGCACAGTTGATGGGTATGGCCCACTACCCACACGGACCGACTCTATTGTCCGTACCAGATGTTCAGTTGAACATAATTACAACAATAACACCTTATGGCACATATAAATAATTCCACATCATCTATCCCGTTATTATGGACCAAGTACTACAGTCAATTACATGCATATATACTTCACATACCTGTTGTGGGAATGATGTCTGTTCTGGATAGTTTGCTTGTAAGGTTTTGTTTTGTGTTGTTTTTTTTTTCCTTTGCATTTGGCTTGGGCTTTAGCTTTCTTTCTTTCTTTCTTTGTTTTTTAGTTTCTTTCACTCACTCTCTCTCTATCGCTCCAGTAAATGGATTGAGCTGCTTTGAATAGACTGCAGCATGGATTTTGTAGCTGATGCACATGATCAGGTGATGGCCTCTGCACCAGTCAGCGTTCTCCCTTGTTACCTGCATGCAGCATGCTGTGTAGTACTTCATGGCAACCCACTACTATAAATCCCTACATCATGTGGGTGTGGCCCCTTTACCTTTCCTTTATGGTGGACATCCTTCCTGTGTGTGGGCAGCACTGTTACAGACAGCAGGTAGCAATACCTCTTTCAAGAGGACTTGCAGACTCAGGCTAGCTACATATTTGTATAAGGTTCCAGA
>NC_056736.1:20745811-20748311 GCF_019279795.1 Protopterus annectens
CTTGCCCGCTTCTGGGGGGGCGAGCCCCAACCCCTGAGGCTATTCCACCTGAAGGTAGTGCAGGACCAGTGGATGAGGAGGTCCCAGGGTGGGACCCAGATGTGCTGGTGCTCAGTGCCATGGCCAGATGAGGAGGGGCAGGTGGGTCAACTGGGACTGGCCTTCTCAAACGTGCTATGGTGTTGCAATTTTACAACATATGTGGGTTAGTAATAGTCAACACATTCCAGGATTAGGTATGACAGCATTCATAGATATTCCCATTAACCCAAAATGCCAGGTATGGAACAGTTGCATAGCAAACAGAACACATGCATATATGGAAACACAGTGGCCATTACAACAGCATGCAGGTACATTGATGGCAGCATGACACCAATGTGGGAGTATTTCGACATGGCACATGCATAGAAACAAATTTAAATATTTATCAAACAATAGGACATATGCCCCAAAAGTATATTTAATGCACCACTTACCTATTGAGTTGTGTGTTTAGTTTATTGTTGCAGAAAAGGTGGGGGGTGTCAATTAACAACTGGTATATTCCTGTAGTTCTCATTACTTTCCTTCTCAGTGCTGTGATTTGTACCTTACAGGTATTAGTACACTACCCTATGGCCTTAGTTTGAACAGTGGCATGGATGTAGACATCTATGTACATGAAATTAATTTTACCTGCAGTATACACCTCTTACCTGGTATACCTGTGGAGGTATTGTTTGTTAACACTAACTAACTGTTTCTACACATATTCCTAGATTCCAGGTTGATGTTATGCACATACCTTTCCATCTCTTATTGCACACACACTGGGCATGCCTTGACCACATGCAGGTGAACCGGGACATATTTTGACTATTGCCCTCTTAAACCTTTGGTGAGTTGTATGATGACAGGTTTGTTTTCACTGACATTTTCCAAATATGTACAGGTCTGACAGTCAGTTATATGACATGAAATGTTGCCTACATGTCAGAGATTAGCACACTGATATGCCAGGGGGATAGGGTAACAGCCGGCAGATATGGGCTAATTAAGTGGACATTCTGGACAATTCTGGGGTATGATTCTGCATACAGCTTACTACCACTCCCAGGATTTGAACCATGGCTATATCTGCTAAAAATAAAACAGTATCCATCACAGTTGAGTGTGCTATATAGATATTGCTGTGCATCTCTTCTCTGATTTCTGTCTATAAGTCTCCTGTGGTTTTAAAATCTGACTTTGTAATTACAACACTCTTATACAGGATTTCCTAGAGAGTTTTATTATGCAGCACAGTGTGGGTGACAGTGATGAGTAATACCTTATTATTCAGAGCAACTGTAATACTAACAATGCCATACAATACCAGAGTAAACGGTACCAGTACAGGGTATCAATCTTTTATTTCTAGGTGCAGTTTTCGTATCTGAGAGACCTGTGGGGGGTAATGTTTGTTAGCAGTACCTGAATGCTGCCACACATATTACCAGATTCCACATTAGTATTATGCACATACGTCTCACTCTGTTACTGCACACCCTTTGGTCACAGCTTGTTCTATCACTTCATTATATTACCATAATCACAGGTTACATCCTATTATCGGTGTTATGATTATGATTATGACAGTGTGTGTATCTGTGTGGGGCATGTTTGCTAAGTTGTGAGTATATGTGTGTGCGTGTGTGTGTGTGTGTGTGTGTGTGTGTGTGTGTGTGTGTGTGTGTGTGTGTGTGTGTGTGTGTGTGTGTGAGAGCACGCGCACATGTGTGTGTCTGTGTGTCTGTGTGTGTCTATGTTAAGTGCTGCCTATAAAGCTTGACAACATGGGGGTGGAGATGGGACAGACTTGGCTTATTACTCTCGTAACATTTTGGGGAGTTGCTAAAGTGACAGGTTTGTTTTTATAGATGACAATCAGTTGTATTTCGTATCTGCTACCTAAATGTTTGGGATCATCCCACTGATTTGCCAGGGGGACAGGGTGACAGGCAGCGGATATGTGCCAATTAACTGGGCATTCTGGAATATCTGTACAGTTGTGGGGTATGATCCTGCATACAGCCTACTACCACTCCCAGGATTTGAACTATGACTGTGCGTGCTAAAAATACAACAATTCACATCTCAATTGAGTGTGCTATTTGGCTTATGTTGTTTGTCTTTTCCCTGTTTTCTGTCAAAGTCTCTCTCAGTTGTACTATATGACCTCTTGTGATTACAACAGTCATATACAGACATTCATACACATTTTATTTATGTAGCACAGTGTGGGTAACAGTGCTTAATACAGCAGTACTATCAAGAGATTGCAACTCTACTTTACCATATGATACCAGAGTAAACACATGCAGTCCAGCAGTTAGAACTTTATTGTCAGGCTATTATGCATTTATTTACATACAACCTATAAGAGACTCTTATGATATATTCTCTGGTGTATGCAGTACATGCCTTAAACAATACAGGTTTTATACAGGCAATTAACTTACTACTACTTTTAGATTTA
>NC_056736.1:20753311-20795811 GCF_019279795.1 Protopterus annectens
GGGAATAGTGTCAAAAGCCTTGGCTAAGTCGTGGTATGCACAGATTTCCCCTCATCAAGGGCCTTGGTGACTGTCTTGAAGAAGTCCACCAGGTTTAACTGGTATGATCTCCCTTTGAAAAAAACAAATCAAGTAAGGTCAAGTGTTCGGAGGTTACTAATGGGTATGTACCATTAACCTATGAAATTTCATAATAAATGCCTACAAATAATAAAACTAATTTTATGTTAGCTTGTGAAGTGTAATAGTGTGTGCTGGTATTCAAATAATAACAATTTTATATGGTTTATGGGAAGTCCTTCTGTTTTTTTTCGCAAATTGTCCTAAAATATCAGACAGGATATATCCCTTTTGGGGTGCATATGTTTCAGTTGAACATGGCCTTAGAAATCTGGTGCAGATAATTGAAAATCAGCTTGTAGAATCTCACTGGCTTTCTCACACTGATATCTTATACAATAAGGATCATGGAACTTACCCATTACTCAGTGTAGTGGAATCTTGCCGCCCCACCAAGAAATTACTTAAGTTAGTTTTTTTTTTTTTTTTTTTATCCTTTGTAGATCATTGCTTTTTTTTTTTTTTTTGCTTTAACCATTTGAGATTGATGATTTATGTGCCAATGTTTCTGCCCATCCATGAAATGTTATGCTTTCCTTTCCTTAGCAATTGGCAAAACTCCACACAGTGTGTACACATATCCTATTTTATAGGAAAAATTTTTCATTTTCTATAAAGTATTGCAGTACCTTTTATACAAATATTGACACATATAACCTAATTTAGATAGCATACACATCCTTTGACAGTTTACATCTCATACATATTGTGCAAAATAAAAGATCTGATATATTTTTTTCCAAAATCTTTTATTTAGGTTTTAGATAATGTATGCAAAATCAAACTTTAAAAAAAAAAATCAGGCATGAAAAATAGGTGAACAATATGCCTATCAAATAAAGTTAGAGCCAACAATATAAATTAAAAAAACACACACACACACACACACACACATACATAAACATATACATATATATATATATATATATATATATATATATATATATATATATTCTATGTACAAAAGTGTTCTATGTTAACAAATGTTGCAAAATAAATTAGAAAATGCATTAAAAGAGCAATTTGAATCTCATATGTTGTGATATTTGCTGAATAATCTCAGAAATCATTATACATAACTAAGATTTACACCACTTATAAATGATAGTCTGAAGTCTTATGCGAATAGTCTTCATAATATGTTTGTTTATGTTGCTCAAACATTATTAGTTTATGGGCCTTCATGTATTTTGCAGCTAACTCTTTGAATGCATCCCATAAAAGTTTATATCTGTCAGTCCAGTGTTGGGAAATCTATACTCAGATCAGTAGACAAGGTGTGATTAGAACAAAATTATTATCTTTAGATACATTTGTTGGTGGGATGTGTAGTGGAGTAAATTCCCAAGACAGAGTAGTTTTTTCATAACCCATTTTCTCTAACTTAGCTCTTAGAAACATTATAGTTTATAAGAATGGTTACAATTCCAGAATATATGCAAAAAAATCTGCATTGAGAAAGTTACATATTGGACAATTCAGCAAGTAGCTGGAGGAAAAACTGTTAAGTCTTGCTGGGGGTCATATATGAATTATTAACAGTCATTAGTTGAGTAGAAAATATATTTTCCCAGAGGAGTCAATTTAATAGTTATTTGGATTGATTTACTGATTTGATTAGGTGTAATTGAGGGGTTCATTTTTGTCCAGTAATTGGAATATTATTATGCTGTTTTTAATTTTGAAGGAAATCATTAATTTATATAATTTAGAAGCAGGTTTGTTTGTTTGAGATTAACAATTACCATAATTGTTGAGCAAAGATAATACTATCAAAGGAAGCAACAGGCCACAGCTGTATATAAATTAAAACAATTTAGTCCACAACAGACAACAAAAGGTGAGTGCTTTCGTGGACCAAGCCACTTCATCAGACAATGAAATGAAACAAAAAATTCCTTTATATACCATCCCATGCTCATTGATTAAAACCCCACTTTCATTTAAAGTCACACGTCATTTTATATTCAAATACACAATATAAGATAACTCATTTAAAAATGAAGTAACAAAACAATGTATAAACCATAATGCAACATTACACATTAAAATGTTATACATTAAAATGTCACTTTAACAGGTTTCTCCCTAAGAGAATGGGCTTAATATTCATTTTGTCATTGAGGCCCTTCCCCATACTAGCCCTGAGTCTCACAATCCATTCAAGTTCTTTTGTCTCAACTTTTAATTGTGAAATATCCCAACTAACAAATTAAAACAAAGAGTGAGATTTTTAATTTACTTTAATTAATTAATTTAATTTGTTAGTTGGGATATTTTGCAGTCACCCTAATGATAATGGACATCAGCTGGGTATAACAACCCTGTGTTTCTTATGCTGATGACGTCACAAAAAGGCCGAAATATGCATATCCATAGCTAGTGGGGTTTGGTTTTATTGGCCTGAAATTGTCCATTAAAACGACTTCAAACGTAAAAGTCATGGGCAATCAGAATCACCATATAGCTGAAACACCTGATGTTCATAAGGATCATTTGCATATATCCCATGTGCCTCTGTTACAGGAGGTTTGGGAGGTCACTCATTGGAAGTTCTAGCTTGGCTGGAGTTTTTATTTAGTTTTTACTGATTGGTTTTTCAGTGTGACCTTCTCACTCTTTGTTTTAATCTTTCTTTACCTAACACACTAAAAAGGAAGCTGCTACTATGAAAAATACTTTTACCTTGATACCCTATTTTTAAACAGATTTCTATGTACTTTTTTAAATCTTCTTTTATCATTAGAGCCTTTCCTAGCCATTTATTAATTTCCTGTCTTTTGTTGTTCAACCATCAACCCATTTGCTCCATTCATGTGCAAGATTCAGAGACCCAATCGTTCCCTCAAGACAGGAGTGTTAGGGAGAGGCATCATCAGTGACAACTTTACGGAGGTTTTCTTTAAGTCTCTTTCCCCCGTCCTGGAAGCAGATTTATGAATTGATATTGAAAAAATGCAGCTGTGCTTTATCATTCAAAAGCATAGTTCTGTGTTCATCTGTTGAGGGCTACCATGCATATGTATGTCCTTGCATAGCCAGGCAAACATATGTTACATACCAAAATATCTAGGTGCCTCTGCATATTTTACCCCCACTCTATTTCCTTGTTGTATTCTTCATTGTTCAGGTCACATGATGTCAGGTCATCTGGTTCGCAATCAGGGCTTTATCCCTCTGCAACATGGAGTTCTGGTGCTTTCTGTTTTACATATCATATTTAGCTTAATGACTGGAGGTCCTTATTCTACTCCTCTGTATTTATCATATAAAATGAAATATGAGAGTTCTATTAAAATAGAGTTTATTATGGTACATGATTTAGGTACTGCGGTGGTGGTGCTGCGGTAGCGTTGTCGCCTTACAGTAAGATGTTATCCTGTTCGATTCTCAGCTATAGCGTCTTCTGTGTGGAGACATGCGTGAATGAGCGTACCTTCATTGAAGGTTGTGCGTCAGGGCCAGCAACTCGGTACGTAAAAATCTACTGCCAGTCATTAGCGGACCGGAGTTCCGCTGTGGCGACCCTAACTGGGAAAAGCTGAAATACACAACATAAGGAGTTATCAAAGGACATCACCTGTAGGTTTGAATGGAAAAAAAAAACAGAAGCCTCCTAGCAGTCATGTTTTCTGTAAGGTCAATTCTGTTTTATAACAAAAAAATCAATAAAATAACCTTTCTTAGAGATATAATCTTGTTTGATGGTATGTTTAAATCTCTATCAGTTGCAATATTAAAATATAAAATGAGTTTAATTGCATTGTTTATTGATGTATTTCATTTGTTATGTGTATGGTCAGAGCCATAGTTAAGCAGTGTAGCATTCTTTGCAGCTCCACAATCTGTCACCCCTTCAATTTTCTGAGTTGAGGATCCAAAAAAAAAACATATCAGTTCCAAATTGTATGTATGTTCACCATACTATTTAACATTGCAAAATTAATCATGTGCAAATATCTCTCCCATAAAATTAGCAATTTCTGTTGTCTGAAGGTCTCAGTGTTTTACCCTGGTTAACAAACAAATAAACAGACAGATTAATTAATGTGTGCTGACTTGCATTTAGAGTTAAGTATCCTTTTTTTTTTCTTTTGACTCCTACATCTAGTTAGAGTCATAGTTCTTACATCTCCATCTGTCTCTCTATATGTGACTATCCCTCTATCTATCTATCTATCTATCTATCTATCTATCTATCTATCTATCTATCTATCTATCTATCTATCTATCTATCTATCTATCTATCATTGAGATAACTATCAATTCTAGATAGAGGTCCTTGAAGAAAGTAAAAATATTCAGATACATCTGGACTGATACTTGCCCATTGTCTTTGTAAAATATGCAGACCATGCCTTTGTGACTGAGCAGGTAATTACCCATGCCCACCATCATGGCAACAGTTGAAATCCAGAGCTTTGTCACTGTCCTTCTTCTGTTCCTAAAATCACACCTTAAGTGTGTGATGTTGTTCCCATTGCTTTGTCTTACAGGTAGTCCTGTGGCATCAAAAGTAAGCACAAACAGAAGTGAAAAAAAGTATCAGGAAAAGTAGTTCAGAATGATTATGTTTCAATGTATATCTACAGTTGGGGAGGATTAGCAAGTGATTGGATAACATATGCTAGAAATATACAGAATTGGTGTGGTAAGGTGTGTGATGCATAAAATATGTTTTACTGTACATTTAGGGAATTCTTTTCATGAAGAGTAGCAAAACCAAAAAAGACTTCCACATATTCTTCTTATCCTTATTTTTCAATGTACATTTGTGTTATAATTTTGTTTTTATTAACATAAATGGTGTGCATCAGTTGCCTAGGTTTCTACTGAATCTGGCTTTGGGCAGCCCACCAGGGCCTCACATATATGTACCATAATGGAAGTAAAGAATTACAGGTGTGGAGGAAATCAGAGAAGGTTAGTAGTGACAGGTTCAGGGATTGTTTTTGTGTGTGTGTGTGTGTGTGTGTGTGTGTGTGTGTGTGTGTGTGTGTGTGTGTGTGTGTGTGTGTGTGTGTGTGTGTGTGTGTGTGTGTGTGTGTGTGTGTGCGTGTGCGTGTGTGTGTATGTGTGTGTGTGTGTGTGTGTGTGTGTGTGTGTGTGTGTGTGTGTGTGTGTGTGTGTGTGCGCGCGCATGACAGAGAGTGACTGCAGGGGATGCCACTGCCTACACGAGACGCAGGTTGCTATAATGATATGTAGATCTGACTTGACCGGCACATCAAAGTAATAACTATGATTCAGGAAATATGAAAATTAACTGATAATGAGGTCTTACCTCATCATGGCAAGCATGTTTCTGAATCGTAAATGGTCACGTCAAGCCACAGAGGTCTTTCTAGCATGAGTTACAGAAGTAACAAAATAAGTCCTTGCATAAGAACTCATGGATTTTAGCAATCACTCCCTTACAATAAGGCCTCTTTGACTTGAAAATTTTACAAGCATTCTTTAGGTTATAATGAGATTTATAGCATACATTTCTAACTTAAGATGCTTGCAAAGCAGCTTGATTGCCAATAGATCTTTGGAAAACCTCTCTCTGGCTGAGATATTCTTTTATAAAATTAGAATTCTTTAAGCAAATGGAATTTTAACAGGTAGATTGGAGGCATGGTTGCATCTTTTTTATTATAACTAAGTATGCCATATTTGTAAAGATACTTTTAGAAACTTAATCCATACCTGTCAGAAGACATCTGGTCTTTTTGGTCCAGCAGAAAGTGAGCAGTCATGTTAAAGTGTTCATAATAGGGTTTAAATGATGAGAAAAGCACCCTGTGATAGCAACAGAGTAATGATATATGTGAGAGGTGTAGCAATTCATAGGGTAATGACATTCTAAAACTATCCGAAATCCACAAAATTGGAAACTTGTCAGTTACTCTCCAAAATTAGCAACTTCTAATGATGACACAATTCCACCAATGAATATAATCTCCACACTTTATTTACTGTTGGAAAAAGTTTCTTTACGATAGATCTTAGCTATATAACTGTCATGAACACTATCTTTATTCAGGTCCACGTCTAAAAAAGCTATCGTATCTGTAGCAAAACAAGAAGTGAACTTGAGGAAATCTGTGGATGAATTGAAGAATTCCAGGAGTGATCTAGCTACCCCTTCGTCCCCCTTGAAGATGATACATGTATCATCTAAAAAACAAGTGTACATCAATATTGTATCTTGGACAAAGGGGTTGGTCAACACATGCTTCCTTTCCCAATAAGCCATTACCAAGGTTGCCAGACTGGCACCACACGGAGAACCCATAGGTACCCTGATCAATTGGAAAAAGTACCTATTATTGAATGTTACATAATTACAAGATAAAATGATATCTAACAATTCACTGACTGTATGGATCTCTTTGGTAGGGGCTTGTTTGATGTTCATCATGGCTGGAATCCATTACAAGGCCACGGCATGGGGAATAGACGTTTAAGAACTTGGCAATACCCTACGGGGTTAGTGGAGGGTCCTGCCTTCCACTTGGACCTTATTCAGCTCTATGATAAACATGGATTTGAACTCCTCAAACTAATATGCAAACATTACCAAATGGCCGCTGATGAACTGATCGTACATGTTAACAAACTGGATGAGGAGATAAAAAAATGACCCTAATTTTTTAAGGTATAGATATGATTATGAACGATCGATCTGAAGTAGTTAACTTCATTTGTCAGCAACCTTTTGGGAATCGGATCCGACCTCGGATCCGAGCCGGCAATCTTTCATAGCTTAGATCCGAGCTACTAGCTCCTCCCCTTCACCCATAATCCCCTGCCATCCCTGACTGACCTCAGATCTAGTTTGCCATGCTTCTTGTCAGCAGCTAGGTTTTTGAGCTCCTGGTTTTGTAGGATTTATGAGAGTTTTTAATTTTTTTTTTTTTATTATCCCCTTAAGTGTACGAGTGTGTTTGTGGTCAGGTTTCCCTTTTTTGGCTAAAACTAATACCTTTTAGTTAAACTTACCCTCCCTCCCCTTCACTGGTCGTAGCTTCTGTGTGTTGTGTGTTTGGGGCCTAACGAGTGTGTTTTTTCTTTAAGATGTCTGAGGCCCCAAAACCCATCTTTTCTAAGTGCACCGAATGTGGCCATAAGCTCTCCCCAGCGGATGGCCACACTCGGTGTGTACGGTGCCTTGGGGTTGAACACCTTTCCTCTGGGTGATCCATCTGTGTGGTGTTCAACCCCAGGGCACTGAAGGACCGGAGGTCGAAGCTGATCCTAGCGGGACTTTTGCCCAGGATTCGGCTTCAGCCTTCGGTGCTTCTGTGGCCTCCTCCCCGGCTCCGGCGGTGGCCACTCCTGCATCTCTCCCTCCAGTCGGGACTCAAACTCCCGCTGCAGCTCCGGAGGAGAGGGAGGCCAGGAAAGAAAAAATGAGAGAGAAGCACCACAAGTGGTGGGCCGAGGCCTCCGCTTTGGCCCCCCGGCTAAGCGGTCTTCTCCCTCCAGGGCTTCCTGGTTTCCTCCTTCTTGGATCCAGTCTCCATGCTTTTCACCGGGCCCCGAGGAGGAGGAGACCCGATCTCCATTGAGGTCATCGAGGCAGCATTCCCGGCCAGCCTCGGTGGCCTCATCGAGATCGACTTGTAGCCTTTCCAACGCAGATTTTGACTGGATGATGCGAAGGTTTCTCCAGGCCCAACTGCAGATGGGAGTGCACCTGCCTCCCCCCCCTTCTGGGGGGGAGCTCAACACCTTTATTTGCTCCGATAGCTCTGACCCGCTTCCCGGGTTCGGAGCCTTCGGAGCTGAGCAGCCTTGGAGCCGAAGGTGGGTCGGCGCTGACAGTATCGGGTACTTCGGCGCCAACTCTTCCCTCGAGCCTGTTGGGTCCGTTTTTGTCGGATCCGGGCTCTCGGAGCCATGGGCTGAGTGTCGGTTCCGAGGGAATCAGTGTGTCTTCGGCTTCGTCTAGGTCGGAGCACACTGGTCCGTCAGATCCGATGGCTTCGGCGCCGACCCCGATCCATCCATCGGATCCGAGCGAGGGTTTGCTCTCGGATCCCAGAGAGAGCGGCTCTCCCTTGGCTTTCAATGTGGTAGAGAGAGCACTGTCGAGTGCTTCCAGGCCCCTGGTCCTTGCTTCGGCTCCGCCCCACACTCCCTCTCTGTTGGGTCTGGCTTCCATCACCCGGCCCCAGGGACAGCCTGCTTCGATGTCCCAGGTCATTCCCTTGGAACAGGACGTGTCTGGTGAGATGTCCTTGGACAGCCCCCCCGAGGACTTCCCTCACAAGCGAAAGTGCAAGAGGAGGCACGTGGACTCCCCCAAGTCCTTGACTGATGACACGGATTTGGATGAAGGGGAAGGCTCCCCTAGGTCACCCCCTGAGGATGTCTCCTTCGGAGACATCATGGAAATGCTCAGGATAAGAGGGGGGTGGTCTGCCCCCAAGGCTTCCTCGGATGAATCCGTGTTCCTGGAGGCATTCGAAGCAGGCCCATCTACCTCTTGGGTGTCCCCTCCGCCCGACCCCTTAGTGGACCTTATTACCACTAGGGCGTGGAAGGAGCTGGACACTGTGGAGCCAGTTCCCAAATGCCTGGACAAGATCCTTAGTCCGCCCTCCGAGAGGTCCCATTGGAGCAAGGGTCCCCCCGTAGATGCCATGTTGGTGGTGGCGGCCACCAAGAGGGAATTAGCTCAGGAGAGTCCCTCGGTCCATCCACCGAGCATGGAGTCCCGTTTGATGGACCATTTAGGGAAGCGGGCTTTCAGTTCAGCGACATTCTCGGTGAGGTCTCTGAACTACATGGCACATGTTATTCGACTGCAGCGGGACCTTATCAAAGAGTACGCTGCGTCGCCCCCGGAGTCCATGTCAGTGGAGGACAAACGGTTGTACTCCACTCAGATGGCCACTTTCAGGTCCATATTTAACACCTCTATGTGGCTGTTGTCCCACGCCATAGAGGGAGCCAATAGATTCAGCGGAACAGGCCTCATCATGCGGCGTCAGGCCTGGCTCTGGCATTGCGAATTCACAGAGCCCTTCAAGGCGTCATTTGCGAATGCCCCTTTCGATGGTTCTGCCCTGTTTGGCAAGACCGTTCGTGAGACTTTGGTCCAGAGCAAAAAGGACAGGAAGACATTGTCTGCCATCGGAGTCTGCTTCTCTGCTCCCCAGAGGTCCTTCTCCAAGAACCAAAAGGGACAGAAGAAGATGTGGTTCCGGAAGTCACAAAAATCCCAGTCCACTCAGGATCCCCAGTCCTTCCGTGGCAGACGAGGACAGGGTGGATGCCGCCCTAGAAGCAGAGGGGGCCTGAGGAATGGTGAGTCCAGAGAAGCTTTCTCTGACCGGCCCACCCAGCGACCCTGAGGGGTTGCCCGATTGCTCCTCTCTGGAGGCAGTCGGGGGACATTTTTTGAGGCACCTGGCAGCTTGGGATTCCATCACAACAGACCGCTGGGTGCTTCGCATCATATCCAGAAGATACCAAATTCCCTTTTCACACATCCCTCACCAACCCAAATGCCTCGCCGATGCCCCACCCGATCAGAGGAAAGCTGAAGCTGTGGAAATTCCACAGCTCTTAGGAAAAAGAGCCATCCAACACGTCCCCCAAGACCAGTTCGGATCGGGTTACTACTCAAGGTTCTTTTTGGTGCCAAAAAAGATGGGGGACCTAAGGTCAATCCTCGATCTCTCCCTCCTGAACCTGTCAGTAACCAAAGAAAAGTTCCGGATGGTCACCCTTCAATCCATTCTCCCCCTGTTGCGGGAGAGCGACTGGATGTGCTCGATAGACCTCAAGGATGCATATTACCACATATTGATGGTCAAATGATCCAGGAGGTTTCTCCCCTTCTGGCTAGGAGCCAGTCATTATCAGTTCAGGGTCCTTCTCTTTGGTCTCACCTCAGCCCCAGGGTGTTCACCAAGGTATTAGCAGTGATAGTGGCCCACCTGAGGCTTCAGAGAATGCAGGTGTTTCCATACCTAGACGACTGGCTCCTGACCGCCCCAACAAGGCATCTACTCTGCTCAGCCAGGAATTACTTTCTCCACCTTGCTCCCCAGCTGGGGATCACCGTCAACACGGACAAATGTTTTCTCAACCTGACTCAGGTGATAGACTTTATCGGGGCCAGATTAGACACCAACAACTTACTAGCCTTCTTAACCACCGAACGACTTCACACCCTGAGGCTACATGTGCGGGCCATTTTACTATCGTCAGCTCCCCCGGCAGGATTGGTCCTGAGGGTGCTGGGCTCCATGGCGGCCGCAATTACCCTGCTCCCCATGGCTTGCCTGAACATGAGGGTTTTGCAGTGGACTCTCCAAGTCCAATGGTCCGTCCGTCAATACCCTCTTAGTCACCCCATTCCCCTCAGCAAGGCTTGCAAACGGGCTCTCGCATGGTGGTTACAATCACCGTACCTCCAAGCAGGACCCCCTTTCTCCATGGCACCTCCACTCACCACGGTGACCATGGACGCCTCTTGCCTTGGGTGGGGGAGGGCATTATGCGGGCAGGATGGTCCAAGGCACGTGGAATGATACAGAGACCTCATTGCATATAAATGTTCTAGAGATGAGGGCAGTGCTGTTGTCGTTGCAAGCACTTTAGAGCCTTCTTCCTACAGGAACAGTTGCAGTTCAGTCAGACAACATGTCGGTGGTGTGGTACATCAAAAAACAGGGGGGAACCAGGTCCTACCCACTCTGTCGAGAAGCTATGAGAGTGTGGGAATGGGCGATCTCCACCAACCGCTTTCTTATTGCAACGCACATTCTGGGATGGTCCAACATCCTGGCGGACAAACTCAGTCGCACCATACTGTCTCCTTACGAGTGGTCTCTCAATCCCCAGGTAGCGAAGTGGATATTTGCCGTATGGGGACAACCCTGTTGTGATCTCTTCGCCTCTCCTTCAAACACGAAATGCAATAGCTACTTCGCTCTAATTCCCCCCACCGGGGAATTCCTGAGAGACACTCTGGTGCATGCTTGGCCTCCCGGTCTTCTCTATGCTTTCCCTCCTCTACCTCTGATGCTGAAGCTTCTACAGAAAGCCAGTCGGTTGGTGAGCAAAATGATCCTCATTGCACCATTCTGGCCTCGTCAAGCTTGGTTCCCTTACCTCTGGTTTCATCTGGTGAATCCACCTTGGATTCTAGATACCCTCCCGGATCTGATTTCCCACCCCCTAGGCCTCCCAGTCCCGAACCTGGACAATCTCAAGCTTACGGCTTGGTTGCTCCAGTTCCACTCGTAGCTAGGACTCCCGGTATCTCCTCCCCAGTTAAAGCTATCCTAGTAGCAGCACACAAGCCCTCTACTAGGAAAGTCAATAGGAGTAAATGGAAATGTTTCGCTATTTGGGCGGAGCGTCAGAACCTAGACCCTTTCACAGCTCTGTTGCCTGCCGTCTTGGATTTCCTTTCAGGGCTTTTTCATCAGGGGGCTAGCTGTTCCACAGTCAAAGTTCAACTAGCAGCTATCTCTCATTACCACGTGGGACATGAACTGGGTACATTGATCACCACGAAGTTATGTAAGGCCTTTCTGAAGGGCACCTTCTTACTCGGACGTCCAATAAAGGAAGTAGTGCCTCCCAGGGATTTGACTTTAGTACTTCAGGCCTTGACAGCTCCCCCATTTGAACCTGCAGCTTTATTTATTTATTTATTTATTTATTGCAGTTGGTTTACCAGGATAGTCCATTGGGCCATTGAAGAACCCGTTTTCAATGGAGTCCTGGGGAGAAAAGCTCCAAAAAAGAAAATAAATGTACATTAACATTTGACAGTAAATATGTAGGTACATACTATAAAAGAACATAAGCAAAACATAAATGTACTTAACATTTGACAGTGACAATCTTGGTACAGGCTAACAAAGGAATAAAAGCAAAACATAAATGCATTTTAATGAACAAACATAGTAGATGAATAGAGTAGAATTTGTTAGTACAGGGCAAAGGTAGAGTTGGTTATGTGGGGTGGGTACAAGAGCATTCCCATTGAGATGCTAGGTGTAAGAAAAGTGACTTCTTGAAGGTAGAGTGGTTAGAGGTAGTGTGGATGTTTGGTGGTAGGGAGTTCCAGAGGCGAGCAAGGCTGAAGGAAATGAGGTTTTGCCTGGGGATGAGTCGGTTTGTGGACCTCTAATAGATTTTGATTATTAGACCTTAGAACTCTATTTGGATGGTGCATTTTAAAGGCAGAGGAGAGGATGGGACAGTTGGAGGGGTTTAGAATAAGCTTGTGAGCTAGAGTTAGTTGAGTGTAAGCAAGATAGTTGGGAAGTTCTAACCATTTTAGTTTATGGAGGGAGAGACAGTGGTGAGTGGAAGACTTATGAGTGGTAGCGAATCTAGCAATTTTGTTATAGCAAGAGGTGAGCTGTTTTTTTAACAAGCACTGAAGATTAGTAAGTAGTGGGGCACCATAGAGGAGGGAGGGAATAAGGAAGGAAGTAGCTAGAGTGATTTTAGTGGTGGGTGTGAGGTAGGTATTTTGTCTATACAGCATGCCAAATTTTTGATGTGTTTTTTTGATGTTCTTTTGTAGGTGGGAATTAAATTTTAGTTGGTTGTCAATGTGGACCCCAAGTAGTTTGGTCTCTGACACTATTTCAAGAGGTGAGTTATTTTGACTAGTAACTAAGAGTGAGTTCATGTTGGGGGGGGGTTTGGAGGGAGTAAATAACATTAATTTGGTCTTAGTGGCATTGAGAGCTAGATGATTGCTTAGCATCCATTGCTCTGTGGAAGAGAAGGCATCTTGAGTAAGTTTTTGTAGGGTGGAGATAGAAGAGGCAGAGCAGATGATAGTAGAATCATCTGCATATTGGATAATGCTAGAGAAAGGGATAGATTTGTGGAAGTCATTAATAAAGATATTGAAGAGTAGAGGGCCCAATATGGAGCCTTGTGGAACTCCGGTAGGGGTACTTAGGAAAGAGGAAGTTGCTTTTTTCCATTTTACAGCTTGATTTCTGTTGGATAGATAGCTAGAGAACCAGTTCAGAGAGGAGGAGGATAGGTAGAGTTTGGAGAGTTTAGTTAAGAGCAGGCTGTGAGAGATAGTATCGAAGGCTTTGGAAAGATCAAGGAGTAAGGTGGAAACGATTTGTCCAGAGTCTCGGGCTTTATTTACTATTTCAAGGATTAAGAGAAGGGCAGTCATGGTGCTATGATTAGGTCTGAAGCCATGCTGCATGGGGGTTATAAGGTTGTTGTCTAGGAGATGAGGAAGGAGTTGGATTTGCACACATTTTTCGAGGATTTTTGAAATGGGGGACAGGATGGCTATGGGACGAAAATTGGTAATGTTATTATTGTTACCACCTTTGTGTAATGGTATAATAAAGGCTTGTTTCCAAATTTGGGGAACTGTGCCTTCTAGTAGGGAGCGGTTAATTAGGATGCTAATTGGGTAGGCCAGACTTTCGGCAGCAATGTTAAGAAAGTAAGAAGGGATATTATCAGGAGCATTGGTACATGGTTTCAATTTCTGGAGGAGTTTCTTAATAGTAGTAGTCGGAATGGGATTTAAAGTGAAGAGAGTGCAGTCGAGCAGCGTTGAATTTTGGGGTGGTATGGATGAGGATAGAACTTGTATGGAAGAGGGGGTAGAGGAATTGGTGGATTGGGAGTAGGGTGTAGATGTAGAGATTATGGGGGTGAGTGATGGGGTATTAGAAGATGGGGAGGAGATAGAGAATGAGGAGGTCAGTTTTGAAATAGAGTCAATAAAAAAAGAATTAAATTGGGTGGCTAAATCTAGTTCTGGAGCATTTGGATCTGGGGTAGGAGTATCTGGTTTGCAGGGGTGGAGGAGAGTGGAGATTCCTTTCCAGAATTTTTGAGGGTTGTTTTTGTTTTGGTTTTGGAGTGTAGAGAAATAGTTTTGTCAATCAAAAGAGGTGTGTTTCTTAGCTTTATTGCGGAGCAGCTTGTATTCGTTGAGGAGTGGGGTTGTCTTATGTTTTTGGTAGCGTGCCCACACTTTGTCTCTTTGTCTCATGAAGGATAGAGTAGTTTTAGATAGCCAAGGGGCTGATTTAGTTTTTATTCTCTTGGTCCGTAGGGGAGCTTGGGAGTCAAGTAATTTTAAGAATGTTGAGTTGAAGTATGAGTCTGCGTTGTCTAGAGGTAATGTTTTTAGACAAGTCCAGTTTACTGCCTTTAGTGAGTTTGAGAAGGTTATTGGGTTGAAGTTTTTTTTGGTAGCGGATAGTAATGAAGTTGTGGGTCCGTTGAAGGATAGTGGGAAGTCGGTGGGTAAAGGTGGGTAAGTGGTCACCTAGTGGGTTGGGAAGGATGCCACTTTTGGTGAAATAGTGGGGATGAGAGACTAGAATCCAGTCCAGTATACTCCCATTTGAGGGGTTTTTGGCTGGGTGAGTAGGCAAGTTGATCAGTTGTGAGAAATGGTAGAGGTTGATATTACTGGTGTTTAAAGGAGCTTGGATAAGGGCCCAGTTAATGTTTACGTCTCCAAGGATTATGGTTTCATTACTAATGTTACTGGATAGCCAAGAAAGGATAAGTTCAAGAAAGGATCAGCTTCAGCTGATCTCAAACATTTGTCATGGAAAACAGCCTTTCTCATTGCTATTACTTCAGCTCGGAGGGTTTCTGAACTTCAAGCCCTATGTGTAAAACCTCCTTACTTGACCTTCCACAAGGATAGGGTTTACCTCAGGACCAATCCCTCATTCCTTCCTAAGACTGCTTCCGAGGCAAATATTAACCAATCTATTAATCTGCCAGTTTTCTTTCCTGAATACCAGAACAAAGGAGAATACAAACTACATTCTTTAGATGTGCATAGACAGCTGCATTTTTACATTCATAGAATGGCTGGTCATAGACAATCCGACCAGTTGTCCATCTCCTTTGCCACATTTAATTTAGGTAAATCTGTGTCGAAGGTCACCTTGTCGAGGTGGATTTCCAATGCATCCTTTTGGCTTATGAAAGTTCTGGCAGGCCCGCACCTCAGGGAGTCCATGCTCACTCTACTCGGTCCATGTCTACTTCTGCTGCCTTTCAGTCTAGAGTACCCCTGGATGATATTTGCTCAGCAGCCACTTGGGCTTCACCTTATCTCTAGAGGGAGAGCATCCTTTGGCTCTGCAGTGCTCCAGAACATCCTTCCATGAAGGCCGCCCAAGGTACAGGTAGCTGGGGACTCTGTCCCAAAGGTTGCTGACAGATGAAGTTAACTACTTCAGATTAAGAAGTTATGTACTCACCATAATGTTCCATCTGAGTAGGTAGACATCATTTGCAACCGTCCCACCCTCCTTCCCCCTGACTTTCGGATGTTATTTGGCCAGAAGTTTTTACTCTGCACTTTAAGGAAGGTAGTTAGTTTCCTTTTTCAGTCTTATTGGTTATGGGCAAACTTGATCTGAAGTCAGTCAGGGATGGCAGGGGATTATGGGTGAAGGGGAGGAGCTAGGAGCTCGGATCTAAGCTATGAAAGATTGCCGGCTTGAATCCGACGTCGGATCCGATTCCCAAAAGGTTGCAGACAAATGAAGTCTACCTACTCAGATGGAACATTATGGTAAGTACATAACTTCTTATTCACTAGTATAGATCAACATATATCTAAAATACAGTGAATAAGATAAAGAAATTACACAGGGATGTAAAAGCATACCAAGATGGAGTGGCTTATCCTAAGCCCCCTAAATCTCAAGGGAATTATTTGGCTTCTACGATACGTTCATCCGATCCATCTAGTAACAACGGGCAAGGATCGGGTTTGAATACCCATGGACCAGATTATGTGCCTGCAGAAGCCAATGATCAACCGGACCAGATTAGACGTAGTGAACATCTGGCATCTCAAAATAGGTCCAATAACTTTTCTAGGGAGGCAGAGAGTTCAAATTTTCGGAACTCAGCCTCGTTCCAACAGCAGTCCCAAGGCCGGAAAACCAGGAACAGATCCAGGAACAGGAGGAAATAAATCAATTTACAGTTGATCAACCTCCTTGGGTTTCATCTAACATCATAATGAATACTGGACAGGACATCAAGATATATAATTTTTCTGATTTTGTTTTTACTGAACCTCTAGTGGATTTATTGGCTAAAGGTCTTTCCTTCGTACCTTCCAAAAGGGCAAATTTGGCCCAAACATTAATAGATTTAAAACTGTTTGTGAAAAGACAAAATTTACAGTTATTAATGTGGGATTTAATAGGGGACAAGGGTGATTTTTATATACCCAGTACCTATAACCCTCCATTACACCCTTCTCTGGATCTTTTTGAGCAGATATGCAACTTAGATATTCGCCATCTGCTGATGTCCAAACAGTCGCCTAAATTCAACATCAGCCAGGAGGAAAGATCTTTATTAGATCTTTTATGTAACTCCGCTGTCAGGGTGATGCAACCTGACAAAGGTGGGGGTCTGGTAGTTATGAATGTGGATGATTACAACAGAAGAATGGAGGACATCTTGGATTCTGATACATATAAGTTAGTTTCCAGGAATTAATTGAATATAGGTTTAACCCGGGTATCCACTTATTTCAATGATATGTTTATCAACAAAGTGATAGATTTTGAAGTATTAAATTTTATATCTACACCTACTCCAAGGATCCCCATTATATTCGGTTCTCCTAAAATCCACAAAAGTGTAGTAGACTCCCCTATGCGTCCACTGGTCAGCGCTAGGCATAGTATAACCTATGCTGCAGCCAAAGTAATAGACTCTATCTTGAAGAAGTATGTGGTAAGTGAACCACAAATTTTGAAGGATTCTTGGTCTTTTTTGGCTAGTGTCAAAAGTATCCCATATAGTGCCACAGCCATTTTTTGACAGTCGATGTAAAGGATTTGTACTCCTCTATTCCCCATACCGTGGCCTTGGAAGGGATTCCGACCATGATGAAAATCAAACAAGCCCCTACCAAAGAGATCCATACAGTCAGTGAATTGTTAGATATAATTTTATCTTGTAATTATGTAACATTCAATAATAGGTACTTTTTACAATTGATAGGGGTACCTATGGGTTCTCCGTGTGGTGCCAGTGTGGCAAACTTGGTAATGGCTTATTGGGAAAGGGAGCATGTGTTGACCAACCCCTTTGTCCAAAATAAGATATCGATGTACACCCATTTTTTAGATGATATATTTATCATCTTCAAGGGGGACGAAGGGGTAGCTAGATCACTCCTGGAATTCTTCAATTCATCCACAGATTTCCTCAAGTTCACTTCTTGTTTTGCTACAGATAGGCTAGCTTATTTAGACGTGGACCTGAATAAAGATAGTGTTCATGACAGTTATATAGCTAAGATCTATCATAAAGAAACTTTTTCCAACAGTAAATAAAGTGTGGAGATTATATTAATTGGCGGAATTGTGTCATCATTAGAAGTTGCTAATTTTGGAGAGTAACCAACAAGTTTCCATTTTTGTGGATTTCGGATGGTTGTTTATTTTTCTGGTTTGTTGTGACATTCTAAAACTAGCTTTCCAGAGCCACACAGACTAGGAAATACTACACTCATTTATTTCTCATTTAGCTTCTTATGACAATTTTAAAATAAAGAATGTAAAGTCTGGAAGAAGATAGTGGTATCATCATTACCTATATGAAGGGGTCTGGATGAAAAAAAACATTTACAGAGAGGATGTCTGATACATCACCTGGCTTAGATAAGATAACTTTGGAACTGACAAAGTAAACATTATTATTATTATTATTATTATTATTACTATTATTATTAGTAGTAGTAGTATTATTATTATTATATTAGCAGCAGCAGTAGTAATAGTAGTGGTAGTATTGGCCAAGAAGAACAGTAAAATATGTTTATTTCTATCATGAACCAGGAGAGAACAAAATCACAATAAGTTAATAAGTCATTTAAATCAGATGCAAACTGCTCAGAACACCTTGGAAAATATAAACATGATATATTGATACAAATATATTTAAAGTAAAAACACATGATCCTTGCATACTGGTGTATAAGTTCATAGGTTCATAGGTGTGCACTAGGCTTTTGGCCCTGGATCCTTTACAAGCCTAGCCTATAGGATTACCCTGGCATTGTGCCACCCGACCTTAGTTCCCAGTGCCTCTGTCGAGTAGCACCACTAGAGTGATCCCCAGGATGAATTTTCTATTTCCCATCCACTCATCAATATTTTTCTTAAAGAGGGCCAGTGAGGTGCTCTGATTGACATGTATGGGAAGTCTATTCCAGGGCATGTGCAGTCTCTGGGTTATGAACCTGGTCCCTCCAGCATTTTCTGTTGATTGAGGTAATGAGGTTGAGGTCTCTGGAGTGTGTGGTGCGGAGGGATCGGGATTTCTTTAGATGTAACATTTCTAACACAGCTGGATCAGACATGGCTTTGTAAGTCAAGCAGAGATGGCCTCTAAGTAGATGATATGAGACAGAGCATAGTTGGAGTTTTTTGAGTCTATCCATATAGGACAAGTGTTTAAGGCCTAGGATCTTCTTTATGAGATACTTTTGTGACTTCTCCAGTTGTTGCAGGTGTCTAGTGAGGTACATGCCAAATGGGCCATTGTACTCGATGATTGGCCTAATGACGGAAGAGTAGAGGGAGACAACGACCTCTTTCTTCCTGGATGCAAAACCCTTAGTAATGAGATGTACCACATAGAAGGACTTTCTGACCACAGTGGCAATGTGGTGGACAAAAGAGAGGTTGCTGCCAACCTGTGTTCCCAGATCTGTTATAACCCCTTCTGTGTTCAGTGGACTATCACCGATGTGGTAATTCAAGGGAACTAGGTTTTTGGCGTTGAGCTTAAGGCCATGGTTCTGGCACCAGTCGTTGGTCTCAGTGATGGCTTTCTGTAGGATGTCAAACATCACTTGGGGAGTTAATAATAGCTCCCAACTTACAATCGTCTGTGAACTTTGTCAGCCAGAGTCCCTTTGTGTTGGCCTGGACTTCAGAGAAGTAGATACCAAACAGGAAATAATTAATGAATTCCAGGAAACGTTGGGCAAATGTATTGGTAATTGAGTAGTTTTCTCAGTTAATGGAGGGGTAGATGAAGTCGCCCAGTATGAGAGTGTTAGGATGGACCCCAATATTCTCCAGGGTGCTTAGGAACATGGAGTGTAAGTCCTGGGATATGGTTGGGGACCAGTAGCAGGCTACGACCTGAATCGGTGTCTTACCCAATGTTAGCTGCACCTAAAGTATGATTGAATTAAAGTCTCAGCAGATTGGGATCAGAACAAACACACAAAATTTTTTGATAAAAATTGCAAGAAAGTCCCACCCAAGCTGGAGTCTTCACCATGTCAAACCTTAAACATCCTGTGGTGGAGGCCCATTAGATAAATGCAAATAACCCCGAAAGAACATACCAGCATTTCAGCTACATGACTTCTGAATGTCCCTGACTTTCATTTTTACTTTTTTAATATTTGGGGTAAATTCAGGCCAAAACCCCAAATTCAACTGGCTTCAGATGTGCATGTATCATCCCTTTTGACCTCATCACTGCAGCATAATTGATTTATTTTGTTATTGTTTCGAAATGCCTTCATGTTCCTAGATCAGTGCTGTTCTATCAATAGCAAATCCACAAAAATGCTTAACTGAATGTACTTTTATACATATATATATATATATATATATATATATATATATATATATTTTTTTTTTTCTTTTTGCACCACCTCATGCAGGTGGACACCCTCCATACCCCTGAACTTAAATATACCTACTCCAAGGTCACAGAAAAGTGGAAAAAATGGAATCCTCCACTACTGATGGAAATTCTTTCAGTTAAACTTTTTGACCTATTTGTGTTTGATTGAACAACCTTCATTTGAATGGCATATTCCATTTAGGAATATCGAGATTAAATTCATGCCTGACATTCATAAATATTAGCATGCTTGCAAGATATTCCAAATAATAGTTATTACTAAACACATCACTTAGTAAAACAAACATAGTGCCACACAAGATCAAATCAGGAATAAACAAAACAACAGAAATAAGAGACAGAAACAGAGAGAGAGAGAGAGAGTGTGTACTCTAATATATTAGAGTACACTCTGTTATGTTAGAGTGTACTGTAATATATCGGAAATAAGATGCTGATATGTTGTATGTAGCACGGTATGTCTCACTGATAAAACTAGTCATTATTTTATATAATAACAATGCCTAATGTGTTTTATACACATTATAACTATGTCTAGCAGAAGTGTTTGACTTCATAAGGAGTCAATATATTTGAATTGCTGTGTAGTGCAAGTGGATGACATACTGCAGGTCACACTGGTTTTAGCTTCTTTTAAAAGAGATCATGAGTTTTAAAACATTTTCTTTTAGCAGGTATTTCATTATTCAATACAGGAATGTCTGAAAAGCAGCCAAGTCTCTACAACTGCAAAATAATGGACTTTTTATTTTATTTTATTCATTAACCAAGTGCACATTGGAAAAGTAGATTTCTGCACTGATAATTCAGTGGCGGTGTTTGGTCATATAAAACTGTTCAGTCCTATAATATTCTGGAAGAAACTAAAGGAATCCAACTTATTGCTAAACAGTGTAGTTGGTTGTATTTTAGCAGATTTTATAATCAATGCGCAGTTTATTTGCCACATCTCCAGGCTAGTTGCCCAACACAATGCATCTGAAATTCTCCAGGTGCAACTAACACTAGGTAAGACTGCAATCTAAATTGTAGCTTGCTATAGATCCCCCACCATGCCCCAAGATTCTCACTACATCTTCCTAAACATACTGGAAAATATTAAGATACAACTAAACACCCTAATACTGGGTGATTTCAACTACCCTGCCATTAACTGGGAAAATTACTCGGGTACCAATACCTTTTCCCAATGGTTCTTGGAATTATTAAATTCCAACGCCCTGGATCAACTAATCCATTGTCTGACCAGGGGCTCCAATATCCTAGACCTGGTCATTACCAACATGGGAGATAGATGCTCCACACCTGTGGTCAACCCATCATTGGTCAGGTCTGACTATAAGCTAATCACCCTTTACATCCACATCCCACCCCCACCCCCCAGTAAGGAAACCTCCATAAAAAAACTTCTCCAAAGTCAACTTCATGCTACTTAAGTCAGAAGTGACACACTTCATGAAACCCATGCAGACGGGAGATGAAAGTTCGACTGCTGAATCCTACACTAAGGCACTGTGCGAGCACATCCACTCATGCATGAATTGTGCCATCCCAAATAGAACCAAGACGTTCTCTTCCAAAAAAAGGAAGCCAATCTGGTGGTCCTCTGCCATAAGCCAACTATACAACAGAAGGAAGAAACTGTTGCAGAAAAGAGGAAAATCCCAGGATGCAAAAAACTCCCTTACCAGCCTCAGTAAGAAGCTGAGATCCCTCCTAAAATCCTCCAAAGCTGGTTACGAAAATAAAATTGGCAAAGATTTCAAAGACAACCACAAGGCATTCTATAGTTACGTCAAGAATTTAAATGGCAATGCTCAGATCTGCTCTGAGCTACAACAGAATGGCATTAAATATACTAATCCCAAGGATATTGCCAATATCCTGGCAGATCGATTTAGTGCCAACTTCACCCCCCTCTCACCCCCCAAAGGGCCCATCTCAATACCAAAAGATTGCCAAATTTTGGTAATCATGGCCACACAGGTAGAAACCACACTCTCCAAAGCTAAGAATACAGCATCCATGGGACCAGATGACGTCCTGGGCTGTGTACTACATGAACTACAAAATGAAGTGACACTTCACCTACATGTCATGTTTAATCATAGCCTCACCTCAGGCTTCATGCCCACTGAGGGGCACACAGCTACAGTTATCCCACTCCACAAGGGAGGATCCACCTTGGATCCCAGGAACTACCGTCCCATCAGTCTGATGAGCCTGATCTGCAAGGGCATGGAATGCATTATCATGGAACTTATAAACAAAGACATTGGCAACCTTCAAACACTGGACCCCACCCAGTTTGGGTTTGTGAAGTGCCAATCTTGTCTACTGAACCTGAATGACTTCTTCTAATCAGTCTCTGGAGCTATGGACGAGGGTAAAGCAGTCCACACAGCCTATCTTGACCTTGCCAAGGCATTCAACACCATCGCCCACTCTGGAATCATTGATAAACTTACTAAGCTGAGCATAAATCCCAATGTCACTCGATGGGTTGCCAACTGGCTTACTGACAGAACCCAGAATGTAAAAGTAGCCGACTCCAAATCCAGCTCCAGGCAATTGACAAGTGGAGTACTTCATGGTTCAGTACTGGGACCGCTATTGTTTGGCATCTACTTCTCTGAAGTACAGGCCAATATTAAGGGACTCTGGCTAGCAAAGTTTGCAGATGACTGCAGACTGCGAACCATTATTGAATCCCCAAATGATGTGGATATTCTACAAAAGGGCCTTACAGAAACAGATGCTTAGTGTCAGAGCCATGGGCTCAAGCTTAATGCCAAGAAATGTATAGTTATCCCCTTTGGGAAAAAACATGTACCCATGAATTACCACATAGGTGGCAGTACACTAAACACCGAAAGTGTGATGAGAGAGTTAGGGATACAGGCGGACAGTGGTCTCACCTTCGATAACCACATAGCCACAACAGTCAGGAAATCCTTCTATGTAGCACACTTCATCACTAAGGCCTTTTCATCCAGAAAAAAAAAGGTCAATGTCCCACTGTGCTCATCCCTCATTAGACCCATTATATAGTACAATGTCCCGTTTGGTATGTACCTTACAAGACATCTGCAACAGCTGGAAAAGCCACAGAAATACCTCACTAAAAGAATCACAGGCCTAAAGCAGATGGCCTATGCTGACTGTCTAAAAAAATCTCCAGCTATAATCTGTGGCATATCATCTACTCAGAGGCGATCTCTACTTAACATACAAGGCCATGTCAAACCCTGAGCTGTTGGACATGCTCCACTTAAAGAAATCCCAATCCCTCAGAGCCACATGCTCCTGGGATCTAAACCTTGTCATCACAGTGAACAAAACATGCTGGAGAGATAGGCTTCTGACCCAGAGACTCTCCATACTCTGGAATAGCCTGCCCATACATGTCAAGCAGAGCGCCTCCTCGGACCTCTTCAAAAGGAACCTTGACGATTGGATGGGAGATAGGAAATTCATCCCAGGGATCATATCAGTCACCCTGCTAGACAGGGGTCCAGGAAAGCAAATATTGTGGGAAGAAATATCCAGGAATTGTTATGGCTAGGTTGTATAGGCCCTAGGGCTGATAGCCTAGTACCAACCTATGAACCTATATCTGGGAATTCATATTTCCATGGCAAAAAAAAAATTGCAAAGACACTATGTGTTTTAATAACACCTTTAATATTCCAAGGAAGATTTTTCTGGCTCTAGTTCCAATGATCTCTGTGTAAAAGCTCCAATGCTAGCAAAGCTTGCAAAAAAGTCTGCTGACAATGCACATGATTCCTCAATTTTTTTTACGGAGTGCAAATCATACACATATTAGATATTATAACATCTGTGAGAAAATATGGCCAACCATATTACTAATTATCTGTGTATATAATCCCTTCTGTGCACTTGTTAAAACAATTTTCAACCAAAAAAGTGTCTGAAACCCCAATAAATGAATGGGCAGATTTAAAACACTTTTTTAATCACAAAAAGGATAATGACTTTTGTCTTAATGAAAAGCTTCAGTTATGCCCAAAAACTGAAGCTAATAAATAAGGCATCGTTGTAGTACATGGAAAGTCAAGATTATACTCCAAAATAGGAAAAAGATAAAATTGTAATGCACTGTTGTAGGACAACACTCAACTGTAACAGTGTTTTTGGAGGCATTTAACAATTTCTATACACTGCCCTTATTTGCTGTTACAGTTGGGTCTCACTTAAGGTGCATTCCTTCACTCTGATTTTTCCCTGAATATCTTGCTCCATATTCTTTCCACAGAACTCTACAAATGTTAGTCTGTAAATAACTAAATTAGAGCAGCATTTAAAAATTACCCTTGAATTTTTCATCCAATTATACCTACAAGGTTTCTGTGCAATAAAACTCACTAAATGATTTAATGGCTTTCAAAGCCAGTAAGACATTTGTACTTTTTTGTTTTGTAACTAGGAGTACATGGGCTAGATTAATCTCTATGTTCTAAAAAGAATTATGAGTAGGTCTCACTAGCTGTAACTAATTATTATGTGTTCTCTACATGGATGCCAAGATACACCTCATGATCTTTGCTCTCAAAGGGAATTTTTTGGCATTTATGTCTAAGGCATATAATAACATGGTTATGATCATAGACTCTATTATAACCCTCTATATTAAATGCTAGTTAATTTGATTATCAAACACCTCTTATGTATAAAAGTGCTTTAAAAGCATTAGTCATTAACTATAGCTTTGATTACAACTGTTTGTTCGAAGGCAGTGGGAAAGTTTCCCCCAGTTTTAATTTCTCTCGAGAGTTGATTTTCTTTTAAGCTTTCAGTAAAATGTTTAGAAATGTCTACCTTATCCTTATGAGTGGTACTTTGCATTGCTAATTGAATTTTCTGTTGGGGAATTTTTTTTTAATCTCTATAAACAGTGCTTGTAAAAAGGTAATAAATAAGGCATTTTACCTTGTATTTTTAAGGCTCTGTTGTAACAACATTATTCAATCAACACAGATGTTAAGGAAGTTGTGAATGGTGCTGAGCTATGTTACATACAATCTTTCCTTATAGTACAAAAGTATACAGAGTTATTAGTATCCAAATATTATACCATTATTACTTCACAATATTCAGTCCCTCAAAAGTCTGAGCCCTTCAGTGTTGAGCATTTTCAGGACTATCATAAAACTATCTTTTTTGCTTTCTGAAAATAAATGCCTGTATTGCCAAAAAGGTGTGGCACCTTTATGTACATTTTTTTTCACATGTTGCAGACATAAATACCTACAAAATTTTCTTGTAGTGTGCTTTTACCCACAAAGGCAGAGTAGAATGTATAGCTTTACTTTTACATAAAAATAGTTTTAATGTTGTTTTGTGTCATAACAATGTATCAGTTTTTGATTATTTTATATAAAAATGCATTTTTTGCCCAAATATCCTAAACACACAGATGCACAAACACACACACACACACACACACACACACACACACACACACACACACACACACACACACACACACACACACACACACACACACACACACACACACACACACACACACACATCAATCTTAAGATAACCGACACCTAAACTTTTAGTGAATACGGATTGTGCTGCAATAATACAATATATCAATTTCTGATGGCAATTCTGACCTGGGTTTCACCCTGCCTATAATACCAACATGTTTCCTTTGCTTCACTTTATTTTGAAATGTTTGTACCAATACACATGGCTATGCAACATTATGTTGACACACTGTATGGAACACTAAAGACAAGGAGATGGTAGTATCTTAGATGTATCAAGATTGATTTTTGCTATGATGCTTAACATGACAGAAATGTTAGATTTTGACAGAAGTATTTATTGCTTCATAAGAAAAACATACAATATAGTTTATATATATATACTACATTTGTGTACAGCTTTGTCTTCAAGTAATGCTCATCACTGCATGAGTCTAAATTGCATAATAAGAATAATTTGTTTGACCCAAGCAATCTTTTACCCTCAGAAAGAGACATGTCTTTTAATTCTGATGTATCACAAATATTATGTATATATTTGTGGTCATAGTTTTACTTCTGCTAGAAGACAGTACTATACAAGATTTCAGACTGTGCTGATATACTGATTTTATGTCACATGCACTTGCTTCTCTAAGAGAAAGGGAATATGAATAGTTATGAAGTGAATAGAAAGATATTTGCAATAATGATACCGGCAAATTGGAATATTAAGGTAACACTGAGAAAGCTAAAATGTATGGTCATTTAATTAGCAAATTACTCTGCATAGTCAGTAATGAGATTACATTACTCTTGAGCTTGACTACTTAGTAGAGTTTATTTTTGTCAGCATGTTAAAATACTTCCACACTACAGATCTATCTCAAAGTACATGATAAACTGCATTAAATACCCTCCAAGTTCAGCATGTTTTCTTTTCCTCAGTATTATAAAAATAAGTGTTAAAAATATGAGAGAGATACTGACATCACCACTGTGTTTTGGAAACACCAGTTTTCAACAAATTAACTCAGTCATTTGGCTCATAAATACGTTTGAAGTGTGGAGATTCAATAGCATAATATGAACAGTGAACATGCATCAAAGTAGAATTTAAAACTATTAAATAGTGAAGTAAATGCCATTATGACTAATATTTTATTAATAAAAATACTTTCAAGTATAAGAATTAATTTAATCTTGCTGCCTTGTCAGGTGTTAGAAATCTAGAGAAAAACAATTCTCCCTGGTAAAATATTGGTGGCCTTTGATGATTACTCACATGCATTGTTTACTTTGACTTAGAACAGCATTACTTAACCACCAGCATATTTATAAATCAGAAACTCCCACTGGCCAATCTGACTAGCGCATTATCACTCAAAACGTCAGCTGCAAAGTGTTGTGAAGGAGGCCACAACCCCTGTAGCATGTGACATGGAAGTTGTTACCCCATACTGTCAGACCCCCCCCCCATACTTCATTACTGCATTGTCATCACACTGTAGGCTTTCACTTAAGAATGGTTTTCTTCTTGATGTCATTACATACATGCCCCTTTATATGTGTCAGTGTAATACATACATGCCCCTTTATATGTGTCAGTGTAATACATACATGCCCCTTTATATGTGTCAGTGTAATTCACTTAATCATCTCAATGACTTTGCACCAACATGGCAGCTTGATGGGCAGCTGCTTTCTCAGACGTCATCCCCAACCACCAAATATATGTTTTTTGGTATTTCACTGACATTTGATTAGAATAAAAAGAAAATAAATTGACAAAATAATGCATTCAAAATGTTGTTGTCATCTGTACACACTGCAACTCCTGTATTACACTGCACAAGCTACAGCCATGATCATTTTCCACAACTCAGGTAAAAAGAAAAATAAAAAATAGTATGGTAATGTCACCTTTGTCACTATATATGTGTGTATATATATATATATATATATATATATATATATATATACATGAATATATGCCCATATTAAAAAAAAATGAACAACAAATGCTTCAACAGCTGATACATAAAAAATATCAAACTCCCTGATCCTCAGTGTGCCATGATCTTGTAAAGACAGAAAGCAATAAAGAACGAACACCAGTATATGAAATCACCTGAAGGTTGATTTTGCACCAGCTTTTTTTCTCTTCAAAAACTTGAATTGACTACTTTGTCTGTAACACTATGTAGATAGATATAGAAACATATAGATACAGAAATGTAGATACATATTGTTATATAGGTATAGATATATAGCTATGCAGACATTCAGATACACACGCTGTCCGATTGATAAGCACTATCGATGATCTCTTTAATAATGGTCATTAAAAAATAACTTGGCTCTGTGGTTGGGAAATAGAAAACTGACCTCAGGACTGCCTCATGCACTACTAATGGACAGAGCCAGCTCCTAAATGTTTTGTCTCATGCATGGGTCCCCTCCAATTATCTATGATCCCAGTTGTTCTTGCTACAGGTCATCTATAATTATTGCCATGGGATGGGTAAGGCCAGTCTAACACCAAATGGAATAAGTTAACTCAAGCACCAAAAGCAAAATTGTCTAGGCTTAAAATGGCCCACATGGGCAGCAAATCTAGTACTTACCTATGAACCTATAATAGATATGATAGGTAATAAATGTAAATAAAAAATAAATCGCCATTCCAAGGTCTTCCATGTCCAGTTAAGAAAATGTTTAAATACAGTGCCCACTTCTGTAATGAATAATAGCAGCAAATTCAGGCAGATGAAGAAGCTGTTTTATGAGTAATCAGCTCTCTTGCTTTGTGCTTCAACTACATGCACAATTTAAATGTTGTGCCATCGTTACTTAGATGGATATGATGCAGCATGTACTATAAAAATCCTAAGACACTATTTTAATCATAATAAAGTTAACATTTTTTTCAATTTATATTTAAGGATAAGTCTTTCTTTCTCTGGAAATCATACAACTGAGTTTAAGGCCATAATAAAGGCAATTACTACTGACTGTGTATAGTGCCTTGGAATAGCAGCATTCTTTACAGCTCCATTCTACAGTTAAAATTCCACAAGCAAATGGATTTTGCTGGCAGAAGCATTTGCCTGACTTTGGCAGGGAAGGGGGAGGATCGTAAGTGTGTGGCAGAGGATATATATGGGACTTGGCTGTTTTATTTTCCTGTTTGGTAAAGTGCTAGTGCAAGATTGTTGCTTTGCCCTATGATAATGAGATAAGTCCTTTAAGCTTAAAAGAATAAGTTGATATGTTTTATATGTGTGTGCATATATATATATATATATATATATATATATATATATATATATATATATATATGGGTCTAGGACTAATGCACGAAGGTACACTTCACCGAATGGCAAAATAGCGTGCATACAGCACCAAAATGATTATTACACGAAAATGCAGTTTACCGACACACAAGTCACCGCAAACAAGTATGGCGGATAAGTGCAGTGACACTCAAGTACCCGAAACTCATAGAAGCATAACTGAAATGAAATGAAGTAATAGTCAACTAGTAGAAGTAAACTAAACAGTCCCATTTGTCATAAACGTACATGTTCAAAAAATATTTTCTCCCGACATTCAAATTATACCTGCAGCTAGTTCTGAATATTGCCAACATTCAAATCATATTTTCAACAAATTTGCTATAGCTTTTACATATTGCACATTACTATACTGTTCTTTGTGTTCAAATATAGTTTGCAACATCTGCTGATGACAAATCAGTGCTTTCTTTTTTGGAGAAGGAGGGCAAGCAGCAGACATACGGCAATGACTCTCATCTACCCTGTTCTGTTCCGGACAATCGCCAGAATAATGTGATACAAATCACAAATATGTTTCCCAGCTATACACTGCAGCCTTATGTGCCATGCTTCCACAAAATTCTGTGTTCTTGGCAGATTTTTTTTTTCCATAATAAATCTTTATTCTTATATTATTTTAAAACACAAGTAAGATCAAAAATAACATATATTCACAAATCAAACATTAACTAATATCAATCGAATAAAACACTGTCGATGCCAGGAATTGCTGTTAAATAACTTTTAATTCACTGTTAAAACACAGACTGAGCGCTTTCATCCCCTCATGGGGATTTCATCAGAATCTAACATTCTCCATTATTATCCCCTTTAAATACCATCTGATATCTGATGTCATCATTTAATTAATCAACAGACATTTTATTTAAAACAATAGCAACCATATATATCTCAAAAAATATTCCTGTGTGTATATTTATAAAAACACAACTAATTGATATATCCTTGGTCCTAAATAAAAACATATTGTTACTAGTTTAAAAAATGTGACATGTATATTAAAATCACATAAAATGAAATGTTTGAAATAAATCGTGCAATGCTTATACATACAATATTTTATGTATATTGTTCAGCCCTTTTAATTAATACAGGCTTAATGGATATAATTTCATTTAATCCAGGAGGTATATTAGCTTGCAGTCTGACCTGCCATCTAGTCTCCTTTTCTTCTATCAAATTCTTATAGTTCCCTCCTCTAGGATTTCTTAGTACTTTTTCCAAAATACAGAATTTGAAACTTTTGCAGTTAGTAGACAATTGCATATGTCTATATAGGGCGTTGTTGTTGTTACAAGTGTTTATTTGATAGCCATGTTCGTACATCCTGTCCCTTAATCTCCTTTCTGTTTTCCCCACATAGAAGCTTGGGCAGGATGTACACATGGCTAAATACACAAGCCCCTTAGATTGACAATTCCCATAATCTGGTCTAACCACAGACTTTAAAACATTTAGTAAGTTAATATACTTGTCTTGACAAATAAGGTGGCATTGGGAACATGCCCCACACCTATTAGTTCCTATTCTATTAGCTACTTTAACCTTCTCTTGCTCAAAATTCTTTTTTAAGTTCAACCCTACCTTATAAACAAAATTTGGGGTGTCTCCCCCTATATCCCATAATTTTGGATTTACTCTAAGTATGGCCCAATTCTTCTCTATGATTTTCTGGACTTCTTTAGATTTATAACCGTAAGGTATAATCATAGCCCTTTCATAATTTTTATTATTTTTATTATTATTTTGGTTCACATCCTCTCTTCCCTTTTCTTGTAATCCATCCTTATTTCCCAAAAGGGGCTTATATTTGTTCCCCCATTCACCTTTAATATATTCTAGTGTGTCCTTTACCATCCTATGTGGGTATCCTCTTTCAAGAAACATATTGGCTACTGTTGTTAATTCTTTATGTAAATCATCATAGTTGGATGTCATTCTCGCCACTCTTATTAACTGTCCTTTCACTATACTATTCTTCTGTTTCAGGGGGTGATTACTGGAGTATTCCAAATACGAATTACTAAACGTAGGCTTTCTATAAATTTTGGATGTAAACCTTGAATTGTTAATTTCTATATTTACATCCAAAAAATTAGTCTTTTCCTTATCATAACTATATGTAAATCTAAGAAAGGATGTTGTATTATTTAAATACTCCATAAATCCAGCTATTTCACTTGTAGGTCCTTATAGGTCCTTCCCATAAAATGAGTATGTCATCTAAAAACCTCATATATTTTTTAATGTGTCTCATAAATCTACTCTGAAACACATACTTCTGTTCCCAGTAGAGTAGTACCATATTAGAAAAAATGGGAGCACACAATGCTCCCATAGCTACACCCTTGTGTTGCCTATAAAACTCCCCTTCAAATAGTATAAAATTATTGTCCAATACTATTTCCATGAAGTCAAGTATTAGGTTCCTTCTATCGTGAGATACATTTGTATTCATTTTTATAGCTTCCTCAAAAAATTGTAACCCTTCTATTTTATTTTAGTGGACTTTTGGCACTGTTTTGTGGTCGATTTTGCAGTTTTTCTTCTTGTTGCACTTATTAACTAATATCACTAATAGCCACACTCTATATACAATATTTACAAGAATGCTTCCATGTAATACATTTAAATATAAAAAAGCATAAGAGTAAATGCAAGTAATAGACAGTTGATTACTAAATTCTCTCCACACACATAAATAATTATTAATATTTCCAAGTTGAAAATACTATGCTAGTATAATATTAAAAATCTGTTCCCAAATTTTTGGATTATTAACATTTTTATTTTGTGGGTTTAATAGTAATTTATGAGCCAATATATGTTTTGTTGCTAGAACTCTAAAGTTCTGCCAAGAAGTTTTAGATGGGTCTAACCAATTTGAAGCCATATAAAGCTTCATTAATAGAAAAATATTAATATATATAATAATTTGTGATTTAGGGATCTCTTTCGGGGGAATATGCAGAATCATAAATTTCCATGATAACGTTGTACTTTGGTAACCCACCTTCTGAAGTTGACTCTTAAGGGAATTCCAAAGTTTGAAAATACATTTACAACTCCAGAACATATGAAGAAGATCAGCTGGTTGATTCTTACAATATGGACAAGTTGGTGAATTTTTGGGATTAAATTTATGCAGGGTAAGGCATGTATAATATGCATTGTTCCAAATCATCAACTGGGTATATATAAATTTTTGAAGAGAAGTAGATTTGATGGTCAAGTCAATTGCTTTTAACATATTACTTCTATCTGTCAGTAAAATTTTCTCTTCCCAGTAGTTTGATAACAAAATTTTATCATGAAATTGAAATTCTTTAATTAATTGATTTGCTGTCGTGATATATTTAAGAGTTCTTGGCAGATTTAATTCATTTAGCACAGAAATGTTCCAAAAAGTAATAGGGAATAGTGGAGAAAATCGAATACAAGATGTTAATCTGGTGTTAAACGATCTGGGCTTACCAAGAAGACACCACTTGGTGAAGTACTTTAATAAAGGTTTTCCTTCTGCTGGGAAAGTACTCTTCAGTAACCTGAACATATTCATTATGTCCTTCTCCTCCAAAAATGCCAATGCAGGCAACTGTTTCACACACTGCTGGAAATGAATATTGCCATTATACAGGGACGAAATACCTAAAAATTGCACTTTGTGCCAAATATTCCTGCCAAAGTGGAAGAAGCAGCCCTTGAAAACAACATCAGTAATGTTTCTATTCATACTCTGAATTGCTGCAACCTCAAAATCACATAAAACTTACGAAACCTGATATGTTACATCAAAGTCACTAAAAAAGTCAAAGACACATTTCCACATAAAGCTGTATGAATGATATGACTTTTTGCTCATGAAACAATATATTAGCAGCACACTCTTGCTATATGCACCATACTTAACAACAGCATGAATTGTTTATAACTGCCTACATTCTGCACCTCTAGTGAAATAGGTGCCGTCCATCAACCACATATCTGCTACGCTCAAATCTTTGATATTCTGCTTAGTAATTAACGCTACTACCGTACTTTGCATAGAGTTGTCACTCAACATCCTTTTACAGAACACACCACCCTTTAATGGGAAGTCTTCTGGGTCGATATTATGCAGAGACACATTTGAATTTAAGCCCAAACCTCTGCTCTTTGACCGCACTCGTTTCACACTTTGTAAAAGTGAACTTCTTTTTGGCAGAAATGGGGCAAAATCTAATGACGTGGATGCTATAGCGTCATCTACTACTACACAAGGAGAATCCCTGGAAATATCTGCTCTCTGTTTAAGATCATGACAAATCTTATATTTCTCCACTTCCTCAGGCTCACCTGAGTGAAAGTGATCCACTGATTTGACCAGTGCTTCCCCTGAGGTTACAGATATTGTTATGGCTCTGCCTTTACATTTCTGGGAGACTTTGTAATTACAATTCCAGTATTTTTTGGTTTTCGTCTGTTTTTCCAACAGGTACACATAGCCGTCCATGAATAACACCTCTCCTCCACTTTGCGACCTTCCTGTTTAATGCACTTGGCCTAAAACACCTGGTGCTAGTCTACAAATATCTGCCATAGTCTTTCTCAGTACGTTAGTACACGTTCTAAACTGTGTACTGGGTATTCAAAGGAAAAGTCAGCCTTTTTCGTTGATTAACTACTTTTGGTAATTTAACATTCTATATTTTCAGCATTCATGAGAAGACACTTTCAGTATATTATGCGTGCTATTTTGCCATTCGGTGAAGTGTATCTTCGTGCATTGGTCCTAGACCATATCCATATATATATATATATATATATATATATATATATATATATATATATATATATATATATATATATATATATATATATATATATATATATATATATATATCTGTGTGTGTGTGTGTGTGTGTGTGTGTGTGTGTGTGTGAGTGTGTGTGTGTGTGTGTGTGTGTGTGTGTGTGTGTGTGTGTGTGTGTATATAGTAGCTCAATATATGTGCATATACCTTTAGGAAGCTATTCAAGGGCATACACAAGTGTATAAATACTGAGCACATGCGAGCCTGACTGCCATTTTGTAGTTAACTATTGAGATGTAAGCACATATGTTTGTAAGCTAACTAGTCAGTTCATATTTACAGATGCTGCTATCCATCCTGATGTGTTTGTATGTATTAAAGTATCTGAACAAAACCCCATGCCTTCTTGTTATATGTATAGAGATGAATGCGCAACATGGTGTCAGACGTGGGATGTCTAAAGGACATGGTACCAGAAACTGCATATCTAAAAGGGCCTGAAGTCAGAACCAGCAAACCAAAGGGGCATGAAGTTTAAAATGGCTTGGCAAAAACAATTTAAGGCACTTATCCAGAGCTAGTGGAATATATAGCAGTGGACCATCCCATAAATGTGCATACGTCATAGAAAAGGTCAGAAACAAATTTCAGATATTAAAACTTGCTCAGCACTATTTCTTTTCACATACTATGAAATGAGGCATACAGATACTCTAAATAACATTCGCATAAACCAATATGCACGCTATTGATAAAAATATTTAAATTGCTACAGAAAATGTTTGAAATAAAGTTTGAATTGCATAAAATCAATAAAACAAAAGGAAACAACTGCATTTTTCAATACATGCTTTGCAAATCTTTAGTTTTCATGTAAAGAAACAATATCTGAATTATCAGAAGTGTATAAAGTGTTCGCATGTTTGTGCACTGTTACTGTAAAGCTATTTCACAAAGTACAGTCATTATATATTTCACAAAGCACAGCCATTACAGGGCATATTTCACAAAGTAAACCATTTCAAAGAGTTTATTGTACATCTGAATGTTGTTACCAAGTCACAGAACAGTCTGTTCATATATAATTACAAGGGCCATATTTTCAATGTGTTTGTGCATACTTTGTGGGCATGGCAGATGTATTTCAAAAACCCAGTGTACTTGTGTTTGACAGTAATATTGCTGAGAACTGGAGAGTGTTAGAGCAAGAGTATGACATTTTCATACAGGCTGCATTTTTCTGATAAAGATGACCGAACAAAGGCATTTATTCTACTTGATTTAGTTGTGTCAGAATCCAATGAAAGGGAATTCTCATTTGTGTATGTACCTGCTATATGTACTGCAGAGGGGGGAAACCATCACATTTTTGTACCAACTGAGTCAAGGGAGGAAAAAGCAAATTTAGAGAAATGTGCAACTCTCAGACAAAAGTTACAATGGAAAGGCACTCACTGATGTTACTCAAGGGATCAAAAGCCTTGTGAAACTTTTGAAGCATATATATATATATATATATATATATATATATATATATATATATATATTGAAGCATATATATATATATATATATATATATATATATATATATATACATGTGTATATATATATATATATATATATATATATATATATATATATGAGAAATAAGGATAAAACATGCAGATTTTGTGACTTAAGGGATGAGTTGATAAAGGACGGATTTGTCTGTGGTATAAAATGTGAAAAATGTGATAAAGTGAGATGCTGCCAGCTCAGCTAGCTGGAAGTTTGTAAATAATTATATGTCAATTGAATGTATTAATATGATTTTTATATAAATGTGACACTGCCAGCCCACCTAGCTAGAATTTTGTAATAATTCTGTCATTTGTGAATAGTAATATGATTTGTATGCTTGTCCTACAAATGTAAGAAAACTGTATGTTATGAGATGAGCTTCAAGAATGTAACCACAGTGTACCCTACTGGAAAAGAAGATAATTAATTTGCAAAACTCTAAGAAAATAAGTTGACAAGTAAAGAGTTTTACAATTGTCATATGAAAATAATGAATTCTGTTCAGGATCAAACCAAGCAGACAGTCTATCCTATTCAGGATGTACGCAAAGTCAAAGTCTATTCAGACCTGATATTAAAATTCAAAAAATGGAAACACAGTGCAAAGCACAGCACATCTCTTCAGACCATAAAAGCTCTTAATATATATCCAAAATTTTCCACCATCAAAGACAAAAAAATTAATGATAAAAACTTTTTATTCAGAATAAGTGGTAAGCGCTTTTGCTGAGTAGCTTTTTCAAACCCTCACAAATTCATCTTTCAAGCGACTGAATATATAGCTCAAAAGCTAAATCAATTAATACAATAAATTGTCAATTAAGTAATTAAACAATTAATTAAAGCAGAACAAATAAATTGCATGAATATACAAGTATAAAATATGTACATGACAAATATACAGATAAAAACATATATAAACATTACTATACATATACAAGTACTAAAGATATTGTGCATCTATATAAACAATATTCTAAGACCTACATACATGTCTAATATATATATATATATATATATATATATATATGTATAAAATATATCCCTTGTAAAATATTTATTAGCGTTATAATACTAATATAGACTCATTTGTATCTCATTCTTCTGCCTTTAAGTGTTGGTTTCAACGGAATATTTTCATTTAAGCCAGGGAATGTATCATTATCTGATAACCTTCCATATATAATAGTTACTATGGACGGCCAATCATTATTCACTAATATTCCTAATAAGATAGGGATAGAAAGTATCCAAACGTATTTGATTAAACATTCTAACATGTTAACTAGTAAGGTTGAATTTATATGTCTTTTGTTGGAGATGATACTGGAAAATAATATTTTTTTGTTCAGTGAAAAGTTATATTTACAAAAGGAAGGCGTAGCTATGGGCACTTCATGTGCCAATAGCTACGCCAACCTAGTGAAGGCCCTGTGGGAAGAAGAAAAACTATTTTGTCTAGATTTATATCAGAAGTTTGTCTGTTTCTACAGAAGTTTTGTTGACAATTTATTTTTTCTTTGGACAGGCACCACAGAAGATCTAGACAAGTTTATGACAGAAGTTAATTCGTTAACATCTTTTTTGAAATTTACTATGACTGAATCTATTGATAGTATAGCTTTTTAGACATATCTATCCAATGTCTAGATAATGGGAAACTTAATACAGGAGTCCATAGGAAACCTTGTTATAAAAATAGTCTATTGCATAGAAATAGTATGCACCCTGGTCATATTTTTTCAAATATTGTTAAAGGACAAGGCATTAGAGCCTCAAGGTTGAATCCCTTACAAAATGATTATGAAGCAGAACTGGGTGATTTAAAAGAGAGATTATTAGTAAGAGATTATAAAACAAAAGAAATAGAACAAGGTTTTTTTATATACATATCATATTCGAACGGACAGGGCTTGCCGTATTTTTTCTGAAAAGGGTGGGGATATTTATAAGGAATTTAAAATGATTAAATTTGATATCACTAATAGACAGCAAAAAGTAACTTTATATTATACCCAAGATATACAATCAATTAAAAATGTTATTTCTAAACATTGGGATATTTAACTGTGATCCCTGAAATTAAGAATCTAGTGGGGGAACAGCCACGATATATCTTGAAGAACAAAAAGAATTTGCACAGGTTGTTATGCTTCCCTAATTCAATACGGACAAATATGCCTAGTACTATCTATGGAACTGAACCATGTAAGAAATGTAATTTTTGTTCTTATATCTCTGATACAAACATGTTTGTGCACCCTAATACCTCACGCATTTTCACTTTTAAGACAAATGCAACTTGTGACACAGAACATTTAGTATATCTTACTATTTGCATGGAATACACTGCGTTCTATGTCGGAAACAATGATAGAAAATTAAAAAATAGAAATAGGGAGCACATTTATCAAATCAGAATTAAATCTGACATTAATGCACTTTCTAAGCATGTTCTGCAGAATGGTTCAAAGCGTAGTTTTAAGTTTATGGCAATACACATTAATACACCTAATGATAGGGGAGGAGACATAAGAAACCAGACAGAATGCATAGATACTAGCTGGATCATTAGGTTACAGGCTCATACATTCCCTGGCTTAAATTAAAAAATTCAGTTGAAACCAACACTTAAAGGCAGATGAATGAGATACAAATGAGTCTATATTAGTATTATAACTCTAATAAATATTTTACAAGGGATATATTTTATACATATATATATATATATATATATATATATATATATATATATATATTATTAGACATGTATGTAGGTCTTAGAATATTGTTTATATAGATGCACAATATCTTTAGTACTTGTATATGTATAGTAATGTTTATATATGTTTTTATCTGTATATTTGTCATGTACATATTTTATACTTGTATATTCATGCATTTTATTTGCTCTGCTTTAATTAATTGTTTAATTACTTAATTGACAATTTATTGTATTAATTGATTTAGCTTTTGAGCTATATATTCAGTCGCTTGAAAGATGAATTTGTGATGGTTTGAAAAGCTACTCAGCGCTTACCACTTATTCTGAATAAAAAGTTTTTATCATTAATTTTTTGGTCTTTGATGGTGGAACATTTTGGATATATTTTAAGAGCTTTTATGGGCTGAAGAGACTTATGTGCTGTGCTTTGCACTGTTTCCATTTTTTGAATTTTGATATCAGGTCTGAATAGACTTTGACTTTGTGTACATCCTGAATAGGATAGACTGTCTGCTTGGTTTGATCCTGAACGGAATTCATTATTTTCATATGATATTTGCTTTTTACATCCTCTTCAGGAACATTTTTTTGTTGGAGGTGATTTTTATTTTTTGGATTATTTTTGAGTTTTACAATTGTGTTTACCACAGCTAGAGAACAGAATGTCTGCAGCTAGAAATTCTTTCTATCCTCTGGAAACAGAAATAATTACAGGTTTCAAAGGTAAAAGTGTGTAACTATCTTACAACTTTCAGTTTCAGGCAAGCTTCTAACAGGTAAGTGTCAGCTTCTAAGAAATACGTATTCTTGACACTGAGGTGCTAACTTTTAGGGTTCTGTTGGCCTGGAAACTAAAGGCAGAGGTGACAAGAATGATGCAACCTGAGATAACCCAGCTGAAATGTTTGATAGTAACTTATGAACTATCTCAGAAAGTGAGTCTGTGCATTTTGTATTAGCCTCTAGACCTAGAAACATCCATTCAGCACTTGTATTTGCCTTGATAATAGTAAGTACTAGATTACAGTATCTCTCTTAGAGATAGATAGGAATATAATAAGATCAGTCTAGATGTGTTCTATATTTATGTGAGATTGTCCTGAAATGTTGTTTTAAAATATTTCCTGTGATTCTGAACTCTGTTGTCGCTGTATTGAGTTATTGAGTATTTTTTGTGCTTTTATTATTTATTACTAAATATATTTAAACGTTTTAATTGTGGCTGGTTTGTTTGAGATATTTAAGTTCTTACAGTGCCTACATATGTATTTGGGGACACTGTACAGGCCACCCTTGAATAGCCTTAAAAGTTTGGTCACACTTACCATTTGGATAACAGTAACATTACACAGTAGAATTGGTCACCCTTTGGGAAGGGCCTTATAGTAGCTGATAAGAAGTGGTTAGTGGCAGCTAGTACTACCTTATAGTCTGGGCAGAAGGGGGCATAGCTAGAGAACTTGTGCCAGCCTTCCCCAGGAGTGTCTGTGTTTTTGTATTTCAATCAAATCTCAAAGTGTGTGTGTGTGTGTGTGTGTGTGTGTGTGTGTGTGTGTGTGTGTGTGTGTGTGTGTGTGTGTGTGTGTGTGTGTGTGTCTGTGTGTGTATGTGTGTCAGCTACTTGGGCAGGGACACGAAGCACTGGTTGGACACAGAGGGTGCTGGAGGTATTGGCATGTCCACTCTGCTGAGATCTTAACCCTATTGCTGTGCCAGTGGTGTGTCTTGTTGGAGATCTTGAGAGAGAGGGGGAAACCAGCCTAAGACTGACTTTCATCTCTGTGTGCTCTTAAGGGAAATTGTACTTTACTGTGTGTGCACTTGTCATCCTCCCAATGTGCACATCCCTCACTGGTGCTAGTGGTGAGGATTGATGCGCCTTGATTACTGGGCCAGTGCAGGGGCTTCGCATAAAAGATGATGCTGTGAGATAGATTTTGCTTCATGACAGTGATTTAACTTTGAAGAAGGCTTTTGATTTTTGTCAGATATACAAGTTCACAGAAAAGCACACAGATATGCTTACAAATGGAAATAGCTCTAGATGGCATAGTGATAAAGCTCATGTTGATCGTATGCAGAACATAGTCAAAAGAAACAGGCCTAATCACACAGCAGCTATAACCCCTTAAGCACCTACTGATAAACCCCAGAACCTTCTAGCACATTCCAGCCATTGCACAGTCTCAGCGAAGCATAAGAATGAGTCAACAAATTCAAAGCATGGGCCCCAACCAAGTTTCATTGCCAACTATCATAATTGTGGCAGTAATCATGAATCTACAAGGGAGAAATATTTAGCTTTTGGTCAACAATGCCACAAATACAATAAATGGAATAATTTCAAAAGATTTTGTAAATCAAAAGTCCCACATTCTTTTATTAAAAGGCAACATTTTAAGAAACAAGTTGATCAGTTAGACTGTGGCAAGCCTATTTTTTATGTGGATGGTGTGTCAGTGCTTCATGAAATGGTCAATGTAGTAGATTTAAGGGCAAAGAATAAAGTATTTTGTACTGTTTGGATAAATGTCAAACCCACAGAGCTCAAAGTTGACACAGGTTCTAAGTGCAATGTTATGTCAGCAGAAACATTTGCTAGAGTGTGTAAAGGTGAAAGGCTTGATTTGGCAAGGTGTGAAACTTGTTGCTTATGGAGGTGAAGAAATTAAAAGTGAAGGCTCTGTAATGTTTTTATGTTACTTCCAGCAGAGTGGAATAAGCTACGACCTGTTATTATATGTAGTCAAGAGGCACGTTCAGTTATTATTAGGGTTCAGAGACAGTATGAAAATGGGACTGTTTTCATTTAATGAGAAAGTCCATCATGTTAGCTAAAAAGACCACTACTCTAATTTTGGCCAGCACATTTTTTCTATCAATGCTGATCTTTTCGAAGACAAACTAGACAAACTTCCAGTTGTGTACTCCATGAAGTTAGACACAGATGTCAGTCCAGTTATCAGGGCAGCACGCAAAGTTCCAATAGCCATGCAGGACAGAGTCAAAGCCGAGTTAGATAAAATGGTGCGACAAGGTGTAATTTGCCAATGGAAATGCCAAATGAATGGGTATCGTCCATGGTGGTAGCTCATAAGAAAAGCTCAGATGACATCAGAATATGTATTGATCCACAACATTTGAACAAAGCACTAAGAAGACCTCATCATCCAATGTGCACAGTCGAAGAAGTCGCAGCCTTGATGCCAAATGCTACTATTATTTTCTGTCCTAGATGTAAAGAGTTTATTTTGGAAATTTCAGCTTAACGAAAAATCCTCGTTGCTCACTACTTTTAGTATTGCATTTGGCAGGTACATATTTTTGAGAATGCTATTTGGGATAAATTCTACTTCTCTTTCTGGGTATCCTTGTGCTACTATAGTAGACAAAGTACAGGTAGGAGGTCGTGATGAAGCAGAACATGACAGAAACCTCAGAAAAGTTCTAAAAAGGACACGTCAAGTGCATCTTAAGCTCAATAAATAGAAATGCAAATTCAGGCTACATGAAGCTCCTTATGTTGATCATTTATTCATGAGTACAGGCCAACGACCAGATCCTTCAAAGCAAACAGCCATTCTCGAGATGCCAGCTCCAGACAATTTCCAAGCCCTGCAACATTTTCTTGGCATAGTCAACTATCTATGCAAGTTCATTCCAGACTTGAGCTAACTTTCAGCACCAATCAGACAGCTAACACATAAAGAGGTATCCTGATCTTGGTTAGAGCAACACCAAAGAGTATTTGATGTTCTGAAACAGAGAATTTTTAGTCCACCTACTCTTCTATACTATGATGTTCACAAGCCAATTACATTTTGCTGTGATGCTTTGAAATTTGGTCTTGGTACAGTCATTCTACAAGAGGATCAACCTGTTGCCTACACATCGAGAACTCTTACCCAAACTGAGTTGCAGTATTACCAGATTGAGAAAGAGCTTTTGCAATTGTGTTTGCATGTTCGAAGTTCCATGATTATGTTTATGGTAGACCTATCCAGATCAAAACAGACTACCAACCATTAGTCACTATCCTAAGAAAACCAATGCATTCAGCTCCAGCCAGACTGCAATGCATGATGCTGAGATTACAGAAGTACAATTTCAATCTTGTCTTCAAGAAAGACACACTTCTTTGATCTTCCTGATACATTATCCAGATCACCCAGAAATACCACTGAACAGAATGACAATCAAGGTTCTCAATCAACTGATGATTTTGAAGTTAGTGAGAAATTTTTCTTCCACATGTCTTGAGCTAAGAGAACACACAGCCACAGATCCAGTTTTACAAAGACTCAACCACTTCATCAATCAGGGATGGCCGTCAAAGCAATCTAGTTTACCTCAAGAAGTACAACCTTATTTTTCATACAGAGATGAGATTTTGTCTAACAAAGGTATCATTATGAAAGGTCCAAAAGTAATTGTTCCAAAGTCATTGCAACCTGAGTACATTACTGCTTTACATTGTGGTCACCCAGGAACTGAATCTACCAAAAGAAGGGCAAGAGGGATAGTATTTTAGCCTTCTATGTCACAAGGCTTTGAGAAAGCACTTTCATCTTGTTCAGTATGTAACAGTGCTAAGCATTAACAGAAAGAACAACTTCAACTTAACCAGATTCCAGAAATACCTTGGTCGACAGTAGCCACTGATATCTTCGAGTGGAATGGTCAAGATTATTTGGTGTTAGTAGACTCTTACTCCAATTGGTTTGAGATTGACATACTTCCTAACCTAGCATCTAGTACTGTCA